>NW_020799097.1:12503424-12549680 GCF_003259725.1 Athene cunicularia
ATCCTGGCTTGTGTCAGCAATAGCGTGGCCAGCAGGGACAGGGAAGGGATCTGACCCCTGTACTCGGCACTGGTGAGGCCGCCCCTCGATTCCTGTGTTCAGTTTTGGGCCCCTCACTACAAAAAGGACATTGAATGACTCGAGCGTGTCCAGAGAAGGGCAACGGAGCTGGTGCAGGGTCTGGAGCACAGGTCGTACGGGGAGCGGTTGAGGGAACTGGGGGGGTTCAGTCTGGAGAAAAGGAGGCTGAGGGGAGACCTCATTGTCCTCTACAACTATCTGAAAGGCAGTTTCAGAGAACTGGGGATGAGCCTTTTTAACCAAGTAATAAACGATAGGACAAGAGGGAATGTCCTCATGTTGCACCAGGGAAGGTTTAGACTGGATATTAGGAAGCATTTCTTTCCAGAACGGGTTGTTGGGCATTGGAATGGGCTGCCCAGGGAGGTGGTGGAGTCCCCATCCCTGGAGGGGTTTAAGAGTTGGGTATACATAGCACTGAGGCTTATGATGTAGTTAAGAACAGTCAGTGTTAAGTTTATGACTGGATTGTATGATTTTCAAGGTATTTTCCAACCTAGATGATTCCATAATTCAATACAGCATATATCAAGGATCGGTGATGATACTAATCATGATCAGTTAAGTCACTGTGACCCTAAAAGGCTTTTATAAAATATTTGCAAAGTTATTCTGACCCTTTTTATATTTTAAATACATGAAAATAAAAGGCAAATGAAGTTTAAGCTGAAAAAAAAAAAATTAAACCATTTTCCTTGTATAGCACGTAAACATGTACAGACTGCATAAATGCATGCATTAGAGGTCTTGTAATAGCAAAAGGAATTTTTAACAAATGTTTCCTTAATATTTTTAGCAGATACTTTGCCAATATTTACATTTAATACCTGATAGTCATTTTAATTTGCTGTCGAAAAAGTTATGTGTGTAAAACAGAAAACAAACAGCAGTAAGGGTTTGCTTTTCAGGAGTTATGGAAAAAATTATCTTTTCCACCGATTCAGTGAAATTAATCTTGCAGCTTGGATTCATGAATACTCTTCCCAGTAACCAAAGAGAAATAGGCCTTATGAAGCTTAGTAAAAGGTAGAAAATGCTTTTCTTTCATGAGGTTGTTTCTGTTCATACTGATTAATTATAAATGTTTTGCCAATGGAGTCTACTTGGGTTATCCGAGTAAAACCCCTAATTCTCTAGCAAAACACTTTAAAAAATAATGAACCAGGGAACTGGTTAATTGAAACCACTAATAACTCAACTGCACTCAGATGAATAGCAAAGGGGTTTCCACATGTAAAAATAGCTTTAACATGGCATCTTAACACACCTCTTAACAGTAAACATTGTTGTTACATTCTAGTTCTTCAGGGACCGTGCAACAGTGATCAAAGTACCCTGACAGTGAGCAGCCTTCACAGAGTTATTTTTCAGGAATTATACAGGGTAAAGTACAACCAACAGTTTTATCTATATTGTCACTTAATAAAATACAGGTTTATTTCAAGCTCCATTTTCTGCAGTACAGCTTGTCAGTCATGTTAGATTATGGTACTCTTGAAAATGTCAAACAGAAATTTGAATATGCTTGAGGCATGTCACATGTTAAAAGGTTTCCGTCATGAGCCTTTCATAATAGCTGGGGATTTTTCTTAGAACAAAATTTAACTATTACTTTAAGACTTCAAAATGCCCTTTATAATCCTGAAATTATAGATAATCAGCTGTGCCATAGCTGCACATTCCCTCCCACCTAGTGAGGATTAAAAGGAACATGTGTAAGTAATTACTTATTTCGATGAAAATACTATGCATTTGTTAAATGTAAAATGGAGTGCAAGCATCAGTTTGTATTGTCACTTCAGTTTATCTCACATTCATTGACTCATTATAATCTGGTGAACTGTGGTGTACGATATCCACCATCTGTGAAGCTATTGCACTTATTTTAAAAGCTGCCTGCTTTTCTCTTTCATCCAGGAAATATATTCCTCCTATTGTCAGCACATCTTGACAGTTGTACAAATAAATCAGATTAGTTTGGGGAACTTTTTGTTCAATCACTTTGCTTTTTCAGAATATTTGAAACCTCTTGGGCATCCAGATTTTACAAGACAAACTTCTTGTCTGGATTTAGAAGAAAGTTTAGCTATTACCATCGCCAGCTGGAATTCCCATGCTCTCACAGGTTCAGGACAAGACTGCAGGTGCTTAGATCCAATGTATTAAGCCTCTGGTAAAAAGTACGTAGCAATGTGCACTTCCTGACAGTGTTGTGACTCCTAGGACTTGTGTCACCAAGACTAACACATGCTCCTCCAGGTTCACTGGTGCTCTCTCTGTATCCACTCTTTCAGAAGTGGTTGGCTGTTTTCCAGAGCAGCCGAGCAGCAACTCAACCAACCGGGACAAGGAAAGCCTTTCTTACTGAGTAAATATCAAAGTAAGAGACAGAATTTCTATGTTATAATTTAACATACTAATTAAGAACATATTTAACAGTTAGTACGTGATGAATGCTGAGGGTTTCAGTATAGTTTCCTAAATGGGAATGTTATCACTTAACTCTTTGGAGCTCTTCCTTGTTTAAACTTTTGTTTTCTTGTTGCTTTCTAGTTGTTGACAAATTATTAGTCCGTTACAGTGAGTGTATAAGCATCAAATGTTGATCTGTCATTGTGATGAGCAGATGTTACCTTTATCAGTGGTGTCATACACCTGCATTTTAAAGAAAAATCTTTTGTCCGGCTCCTAGATGAGGCACTGTCCGCTAATCTATTCATTGCAATTAAATTGTTCCTCGTTGTTTTCCACCTTTTTGTGTTACCTTGTTGCTCTTGGCATCCCTTGTACATCTTGACTCCAGCTGAGTTTTGGCTTTTGTTGGGACATTCACCCTTGAAGTGAATTAAATGCATGTTTGTGTTTAAATATTTAAAAAAAAATGTTAATAAACAATGCATTGGACAGAGTTCTACAGCCATAAGTGGTCTACAAGGAGTCTGCAAAGATACCTCATGAGCCAAGTTCTTATGCAGACTTACACCTGCACCGTGTGAGCATCAGCCAGCATCTGGCACCTCAACCCAGTGTTGGGTCCATCCCCCAGCTCAGTTCTGCTGCCCAAAGGTAGCCTCTGAGTGCTTGTACTCCAGGATTGCTACAAGACAATGCCTTGGCTGTTTCCTATCTCATCACTAGGGAAAATCACTCCTTTACATGAAGTTGTTCTGGCATTCCTGCTTCCAGACAGTTTAGCCTGTTCTGTAGTTGGGCCTTCTTGCCCTCCATGACAGATCATTCCTTGGTCACAAATTACCACTTCTGAGCAGTTCTAATTTGAATTTCCCCTTCACTTTCCTAACAATTCCTCTCCATCCTTCTTCACCCTGGAGAAGAGACATCGGGTTGGGTGGGCTCTTAATGGCAGCCTTCCAGTATCTATAAGGATGTTATCAGGAAGATGGAGCCAGTCTCTTCACAGCACTGCACCATGGGAAGATGAGTGGACAACGAGCATAAATTGAAAGAAGAGAGATTCAGACTGGATGTAAGGAAAAGTCTGTGAGGTCATGCAAATAATGAAACAGGTTGCCCAAAAAAGTTTTTCAGTCTCCATCATTGGAGGTTCTCAAGATCTGATAGGAAAAAAACTTAAGCACCCTAGTCTGATATCACAGCTGACAGTGCTGTGAGCAGGAGGTTGGACTAGAGACTTCCAGAGGTCCCTTTCAGTATGAAATATGATACGATGCCATGATCCTGTGTAAAAATAGGGATAGGATCTGGACATGATCTATATGTTTGTTCTTTCAGAATACACGAGAATCCCAAATGTGGGATGTGTTCCAGGGTGTAGTAGCAGGCTTTCAATGGACTTTAATGGAACTTTATACCTCAGATATGTATCTGAGAACATACTATATCCCTGAAGTCTTGAAATTAAGCCCTCCTTTTCATTCAAAGTCTTACTTTATTATTATTATTATTATTACACAATGGTCACTTCTGACCTACATTTTTGCTGCTTCTAGAGGAATACTGTACCTGCTCTCACCCAGTTTCCAAGATTTCTTTTTCTACTACAGAAATATATAAGAAAAAAAACCAACCAAACAAACAAACAAAAAAAACCAGCAGATCAACTAGAATGTTTTAATCCCTGAATATTTAACTAGTAAAAGAGAAATTGGGTCTTTATATATGCTTCCTATTAAAGAAGTGCTTAAAATTCTTCAAACACTGTGTATTCAGTTTGATCTTTCAGAGGAGTATTGTGACAAGAAAATCTACAGTGTTGACAATGTTCATTAATTTTCTTAACATTTTGCTTAAATTCCCTCCTCTGGGTAATGAGTAAATAGCCAGTGAGTGTTCTGGTCTACACATGAATCCAGCAGCTGCTGACAAAAAGGAAAGAGGATGTTTTGGAAAGACTGAAATTGGTGTGCACTGCGTCTGGAAGCCTCAGGATTGTTCCCAGATAAGTATGGACAAAATGTTGTCTCAGCCTAAAAAGACCTTTTTAATGACAGTAATTTTATATATCTTTATGACATTTAATCAGTTGATTTATATTTTGATTGTATAAGGAACTGTAATTGTTCTCTACCCTGCAGAACTTCATTCCTTCTTTTCCTATTGCTATACAAAAATAGCCTCATTGGCACAGTATTTCTATGCTATACATTCGTGTAGCCTTTTTTGTTTCTTCTTTCACATCACTGCAATGAACAGTATGAAGGCTAGTCTTTCTTTTCATGCACCCCAATGTGAAAACAAGTCTTTATTTTCTTTATATTTTTCACTCAGAATTAACTTATTTTTGTCACATTTATTTTTTCATGCTTTATTCATAGAGGAAAACATCTGTCTTAAAACTGAAATGTGTCTTGGTTACTGTTCTGATGTTTAAGTCAACAGCTTAAAAAGAGACAGTTTTTTGTTAGGAAGGTTAAATTTGCAGTCATCCTGAATGAAGGTAAAGAAAAGTATGTTTGTGTAACTACTCAATTTGTGAGACAGTATAACTCTACCATACCAGGTTTTTGGGGTTTTTTTTAGAAATAAGTTAAGGTAGAGGGTGGAAATAAATTTAGTTAAAGAGGCAAATATCCAGGGAGTCTCTACTCCCAAATCTTATTATGAGCATGGAAAAACTAACTTCATCTTAGAAATAAAATAAAACAAAAGATTATGCACTTCATTATAGCATCTGAACATGTCACTGCAGGAAAAGAAGACGAGAGTAAAAGATGGCACTTGAGGTCCTGTATTTCAAAAGTCTTTAGAAAAATATATTTATCTAAGGTGGGGGTGTGAGGGGGATGGCATAAAGAGAGTCCTGATGCTCCCGAAGAAATGGGTGATATCATGGGATGACTGAAAGGTATTTGGAAAACAATTTAATTTAAGATGATTGTCTCGTTTTCACAAAGCACTGAGCTCAGTGTACATACACATAAAAACAAATATTAATATTTATTTTTCCCTTGATGGAAATGAAAATTTCAAAACCCTTATAACAGTTAATATCTTTTTAGTCTTTAATATCTCAGCAAGACTATTAAGTAAGCTGATAGATGAAATATCAATCAGTAATGTCAAAGATTCTGATTTCATTATCTTATTTCTCAGATAACAACTGTATATTCATTTCTTAAAGCTTCTCCATGTTTAACATTAAGCACCATTGAACTTTTGTTCTTCCCCCTGAACTGCTTTATTATATAAAATTCTAAAGCCAACTAGATCCAGGAAGGAGTGTGGATCTCTCAGAAGGTTCCTGGTGGATTTCATGCCTCATAACTCACATTTGAGCTAGTTAGATGCCTTCTTGCAAGGTTGATGTCCTTGGACTCTGAAGATATTGTAATGTAGACAACAGCATCCAGGGTACAGACAGGCTTCTTATCATACAGTAGATAAACATTTTGAAGGTGCTGTTCTTCAGAAATTGTAACTACATATTAATACAGGTTTGTCAAACAAGTAAGATGAATCATCTTCTTGTTCCTATTTGCCCTCACTGACTGTAGAAAGGGCCTGGATGACTTAAAGGAGAGGGCTATTTTCAAAATTGGATGCAATAAATCCAACATTTTATCCTGTCTTTATAAAAGAGGCAAGGTACTCAGCTCCTAATTTGAAACCCACTTTCATCTACAAACTAGGTAGAGCACTGTGGGATTTTTAAAAATATGTTAAGATCCTTGGATGAAAGGTACTACAGAAGTGCAAAGCTATTATCATCCTTGGCTATACGTCTGAAGCTTTTTATAACATATTTGCTATGTTATTATTTCTAATGTCATTGCTCTTTTAGTCTCAGATGACATCTTTGATGCTATCATGATTTACTGTCTAATGTTATTTTATTTAATAAGCATGTCTCCGTGCTACCTTTTAAAAATAACTGATTGATTTCATGGTGTTCTTTGATCAGTGTTCTTTTGTGAATAGCTAAACTATTAACTTTCTCAAACTGATTAATTTTATGAGAAAAAGCTTTCTAAACTCTTCCTTCATGCCTGTCTGTGTTGACCTATTAAGACAATCTATATTACCATCAAAGTATATTTTGAAAAGTCTGTCAGGACTTCAGGCTAGATAAGGACAGAAGTTACAGTGAGCAGAAACAGTCTTTCACTATACCTTCAACTAGATATTTCAACTTCCTTTGAAATGGAATTTATGCCAGATAAGGAAAAGGGCTGAATACCTTGAAATGCTTTCAATGCACAAAGAATTCTCTGTAAAGACAGAGTATTCACTTCAATATTTTGCCCTGGTGTTCATTTCTCATGGAATTTATTGGGTTTTATGTAACTTTTAAAATATTCTCATTGTAACTGATAATTGAAAGCTAAAAGAAAAACAGTTTTATCTAAACATATCAGTAATTTTCAATATTTTCCATATATGAGGCTGTAGCCATTTTCAGAGACTTCACATACACAGGAACCTATATAGCATGTATTAATTTATTTTCCTTTTGATATTAGTTCTGAATCCCATAAAAATATTTCACAAAGTGTCAGGAATATATAAATCCAGATCTGTAAATGACAAAGTTGTATTTATGATTGCTAAGAATTTGACAATATGTGTCATTGCCTAGTACTGGATAGAAATTTTTTAGAGAACTACTTAAGAGTTAAGTAAGCAGTTTTTTAAGTATTTACTTTAGCCTTTACAAGGATGCTACAGTACTTCCATTTAATACATTATATTACTTTAGCACATACTGCTAGAGTTTGCTACAATATAGAGTTTCTATTCCTCAGAATAATTGGATTTTATTTTTAATGACCTGTGTCCTCCAAATTGGGACAAAAGGTCAAATTAAATAAATAATTAAAAAAAAAAAAAAAAAAAAGCATAAAGAGAATTCCGATTCTGATAATGACATTATTTTTATCTTGAACTCTTCTGCCAGCTTCCCATCCTTCAGGTACTTGAGAAACCAGGCAGCCTGGGGAGGTGAATGTCTGAGGTGCCAGGAAACTCCCAAGCGTGTTCCTGCACAATATTTTATTCCCAAAGGACTGGAAAGCTAGTCAGTGTTGTAGGTGCCTGTGGGGAGATGTTTCCATGATGGTCAAGGAAAAACAGCAGAAGGCCAATCAACCAGCTAACCTGCTTTCAATCAAAATGGCTTTGATTCTCCAGGTTTCTGACAAGGTCAAAAATGTTCACTTGCCCAAGTTTTCAAGAACACTGAATGGTGGCAGACACTTTCTTATGGTGGACACATTCATTGGCATCTTTTCAGAGTAGAAAGCACTACATGCAGTATGCATAGGAAATGTTGTATCAATCTATAAAGACATTGGGACCTGGAGTCACAGCAGGAAGTAGCAAGGAGGAAAAATGTCTTCAAGACATTTGCAGAACAGTCCTTGCATTCCAGTGCCATTAAAAGTCATATAGTGGACAGAGAACAAGGCCCAGTCAGCATGGGTTTATGAAAGGCATGTCCTTGCCTGACAAACCTGATCTCCTTCTACAAGAGGGCGACCTGCTTATTGTATGAGGGAAAGGCTGTGGATATTGTTTACCCTGAATTTAGTAAGGCCTTTGGCACCATTTTCCACAGCATTCTCCTGGCAAAACTGGCTGCTCGTGGCTTGGATGGGCACACGCTTTGCTGGGTAAAAAAGTGGCTGGATGGCCGGGCCCAGAGCGTGGTGGTGAATGGAGTTAAATCCAGTTAGCAGCCGGTCACGAGTGGTGTCCCCCAGGGCTCGGTTTTGGGGCCACTCCTGTTTAACATGATTACTGATGATCTGGACGAGGGGATCGAGTGCACCCTCAGTCAGTTTGCAGGTGACACCCAGTTGGGTGGGAGTGTTGATCTGCTCGAGGGCAGGGAGGCTCTGCAGAGAGACCTGGACAGGCTGGAGCCATGGGCTGAGGCCAACTGGGGGAGTTTCAATGAGGCCAAATGCCGGGGGCTGCCCTTGGGCCACAACAACCCCCAGCAGCGCTACAGGCTTGGGGAGGAGTGGCTGGAGAGCTGCCAGTCAGAGAGGGACCTGGGGGGGTTGTTGACAGCCGGCTGAACATGAGCCAGCAGTGTGCCCAGGGGGCCAAGAAGGCCAATGGCATCCTGGCTTGTGTCAGCAATAGCGTGGCCAGCAGGGACAGGGAAGGGATCTGACCCCTGTACTCAGCACTGGTGAGGCCGCCCCTCGATTCCTGTGTTCAGTTTTGGGCCCCTCACTCCAAAAAGGACATTGAATGACTCGAGCGTGTCCAGAGAAGGGCAACGGAGCTGGTGCAGGGTCTGGAGCACAGGTCGTACGGGGAGCGGCTGAGGGAACTGGGGGTGTTTAGTCTGGAGAAGAGGAGGCTGAGGGGAGACCTCATCGCCCTCTACAGCTCCCTGAAAGGAGGGTGCAGAGAGATGGACATGAGTCTTTTTAACCAAGTAAAAAGCGATAGACAAGAGGCAATGGCCTCAAATTGTGCCAAGAAAGGTTTAGACTGGATATTAGGAAGCATTTCTTTCCAGAACAGGTTGTTGGGCGTTGGAATGGGCTGCCCAGGGAGGTGGTGGAGTCCCCATACCTGGAGGTCTTTAAGAGTTGGGTTGACATAGCGCTGAGGGATCTGGTGTAGTTGGAACGGTCAATGTTAGGTCAATGGTTGGACTGGATGATCTTCAAGGTCTTTTCCAACCTAGACAATTCTGTGAAATGATACAGTATAGCAGTCTCTTCAGCTTGATAGTGTTTTGAGAAAATATATGAGAGAAAGATACTTCACAGTTTGGAAATATTGTGATGCAAAGCCAATGGCTTAGGTCTTTAAATTTAGACTTGATAATTAATTTCCAAACATCAGGACCTAGTTCCAACCCATGTAAATTTACATTTTTAAAAATATTGCCTAAATAAGTATCACAATTTCTTATAGGTTATCACTAAACTCAGTGTGAAATAGGGAAACTTTTCAGATGCCTTCTGGATGTTACCAGCCTGTTTCTCTGACTGCAGCACAAGGTAGGTTGTGGAAGGAGGGCTTAACCCAGGTTCTTGTGGCATGGAGTCAACAGAGAGCCAAGCCAGGAAAAGATTAATGCCAGAAGAACAAACCAGGGACTCTGTAGCTTAGTAATAGCACTGCAGCTCCATCAGAGGTCACTTGTAGAAGTGGATGAAAACTGGTGAGTGGGAAACGGTTTCTGCTTTCTCCAACTGTCCTCCAGAATTTTGCATAATTGTATTAATTAAACCAGAGTCAAAAAAAAAAGACTCTGCAATGCAGAATTATGCTAATAGCATAGGGACACTGGGACCTCCTCCTAGTTTTGGTATGCAGCAGCCATTTATCAGTGCTCTCAAGCCACAGTGTGCTGAGGTATGAGGAAATGAATATTGGCAGAATTTGCCAGCACTGCGCCTTAAGTTTGATTTCCATTTCCTTCACTTCAGAAATAAAGGGACTTTAACAGCTATAAATGGTGACAATGTATCAAGGTCTGTTTTTTTTCTGGAATTCTCTTTGTTCTGTAGAATATTGTCAGAAAAACTGCAACTATACAGGTTTTAAGCCTTGCCTGCAGTGAACAGCCTTTTTGAATATTAATGAGAACACACGCACAAAATAAAATTTCAGGAGGAAGTTATGATTGGGCTAAAATGAAAGAAAATAATTCTTTTGCTACAAACAATGAACAAGTTAATGATCTTCCATTGCTTATAATAAATAAATCAAATAAACAAATGTAATAGATGACTGATTTTAAAAATATTATTTAGAAATAAGTAGAAAACCCAGGTAAATAAGTTTTTATTATATAAAGTAAAATATTGCTCCTATTAGCAAAATGAGCCATGAGAAAGAATTTACTGCAAAAAGTATGTTCATATGCTAAGAAGCATCATGACATTGAATCAGGACAGCAGTGGCAAACTTGCTTGTAGTACTGTCACGGGTTAGGGCAGCTGTACAAGCTACAGCAGCTTATTTAGTCCATTTGCTTCACCTACAGCTATAAAACCTCAGATTCCAGGTGACTATATGGAGAAACTACCAGCAATATCAATTTCATGGAGCAACTGCAGAGAGCCCTGGGATTACATTTCTGGAATTACTTTTTTGTGAAATTTCATACATTTTTATTTCAGTCTGGCTTGGACCAGGAAGGTAGTTTTGCTTTCTGGCCAGCTATAGCCTGGAATGGCACTTTGGAATACATCAATATTTTCTTTGGTTTTTACTAATACAGGCAACATAGAGTTTTAGAGGCTATGAAGGATGATGTTGATTAAATAGATTATTCCTATTCCATTTATTTAATAATATCCTGTACAAAGGTTTGATTTATTGTAGAGATACTGTGCAGTCTTATTCATTTATTTTATTTATAACATTTTGTTAATGCTTGGCTACTGTGGATGAATACAAAAGATAGTCTGGGCATCTGTATTTTAATGTTGACATGATTACATGTGACTACAGGGAGTGAAGTCAAGGGGAAAATGTTGTTGATATTAAACAAAAGAGAAATTCCTCTAGCAACATCTGGGATAAAGTGAAGGTTGCATAACTTAGAGCTGCCCACAGTCACACTGAATTTTCATTATGTCTGCTAAAAACACTTGATCACCCTGTAGTGAACTTTGTGAATCTTGTTAGTCTCTGTAGGGTGGCTACAGAAATATTTAGACATTTGTCATCATGTTTCATGGAGCCCAAGATCTACTTCCAACAGAGCTGTCCCCAGCATGATTACCATCTTCTGCAACTATTGTAATACAGGTGACCAGATATTTTTTGTTACTTCACATTGCTTTAACAATGTTGATGCGGTTTCATGTGGTATATCCCTTCAGATGTTGGTAGCTGCACTGAAACTTATCTTTCTAGAGAACACATTTATATTTTGCAATATTAAGAGGTACTGACTTGGCTTTGGCCCAATAAATTGTGTTTTTGTAGGGAAAGCCCCATTTTCCTACATTTTTTTCTTCCCATTTTGGAACCATTTTATGAAAGTACACTATTTCTGAAAATAGTAGTGTGTCATGAAGTTAAAAGAAAAGGAAAATATCATGGAAGGAAAAATAAGTATTTCATATCCTGAAAACATATGAAGTTTTGAATAAAGACATTTTGCTTGGGAAAAAAAAAAAAAACAACAAAACAAAACAAAACAAAAAAAAAAAAAACCAAACAAACAAAAAACGGAAAATAATTCTGAAACAACTATTTTCTAGTTTTAAACCAGGCATTTTACTGGTGTTATTAAAATAATTTTTCCATGGTCCTCGTTTGAAGAGCAAATTTGTTCATTTTTAGGGAATAGCAAGCAATGGGGTAGAAAGAAAGGATGGAGAGCAACAAAATTCTGTGATGCAAGGCATTCTGTGCATAATGCTTTATATTTTGGTGGGTTGTGTAGATTGTCAGTTTATGGTATGGCAGCAAACCTAATTCCTCAATGGACACTGAGGAGTTTGCTCCTTTTATATATCTTAGCAAAGCATTTTGAAAAAAAAAAACTTCAGCCATACTCCAAGGACCACTGAAGTTAATCATGAGAATTGTATGAACAGTGAGTCTGCTCCAACCAATCTGTTCCAGGTCCACTCTTAAACCTTTTGGCCTCACTGTATCAGGAAAAAGCAGATATATCCCACTCCTGCATGAATGCTGAGGACTGCATGAAGGCAGGACCTCACATTGTTATTCTTTCCCTTACATGAGTGAAGAGGAGATGGAGAGCCTTTGGGCTGATAAAGGCACAAAGAGGCATCAGATTTACATGTTGACAAAGGACAGAAGTCTCAGTTTTACTTGTGGGGTGGTTTTACTTACTCTAACATGAAATTTGGATGGTCAAGGCTTGAGGCGCTTCTGCAAAACATGTTTGTATTGAAAGGACAAGAAAGACTAGCAATTCTAGTCAGTGACATAATATAATTGACTCAGTTCTCTCCACATTTCTCAAAAAACATGCAAAAATTCACCTTTTTTTTTTTTTTGTGAAAAATTCAAACCTGTTGAACTCTAGATATATATTCTAACCCTTGGACTGGAAAATTTTCAATAATCAACAGGTTAGTGGTAAACCAACAAGAACAAGAAAGTTTCCTTAGTAACATGTTGCCTCAGCGCTCAGTTTCTTCAGCAGTTATTCATAGTCAAGGGGTCAGATTTCTGCAGTGTCTGATCAGCAATATGCAGACATAAGTCTTACACATTACATGGGAACCAGTTTCTTACTGGTCTTAAATGTACAATACTCTTAGGTACTCTTCTCCAAAAGGCTACAAAAGGAGGATTAGAAGCAGAAGTGATAAATCTCATTACTCTCTTTAGATGGAAGTGAAAGAGATTAGAGTCAAGCTTTCTGAGAAAGGACATCTGCTAGCCTACATGCTGTCTCAGGGGCTCTAGAGCCCCTGAAATGGGCCTCAGTGCCTTCAAGTGGAACCAACCTCCTCTCCAGACACTGGTACATTTGTAAACACCAACATTTAGACCCTTCTATCTAGCTGTGTTAAACCAAACTCCTACTTCAGCATAGGAGCTTAATGCCATTGTAAGTATTTGAGAGCATCTCTCCAGGCCTTCAGCAGACTCCCACCAGGCTTCAGGCCCTCCACGCATCCAGCCTTGGGAAAGTGACTGTGTTACAGCTGTTGAATTTAGCCTCTTGCAGCTGGTTGACTGAAATACTCTCTGACACCATTAGCTTTATTGACCATTGACTAGTCAATTGTGAATGCTGACGTCTTTGTCTAGTTGTCCAGACACAGATCGATAATGCCATGTGAAATGTCCTGGGATGTGAGAGCTATCTGGATGGGACTGGCATATATGACACAGGACTTGTAGGAAATCAGCTGGAAGCCAGGTGAGCTACCTGATGCAGAGCAAGTGACACAAAGCAACTGTGAATGGGCTGCTGAATCATGCTTTCAGGGGGGTTCATGGAGACCTAAATCCCATGAGACTTTGGAAGGAAGAAAACAGTGACATTGTTATTCAAATATCTTTTGGTGTCCTTTCATGCCTATTGGAAAATTAGATTTTGATCAGCAGTCTCTGAGAGCATCTTCATTCTAGATGCATAGTTTGGTACAAAAGATTGGTATCTCTGAGTAGCAAATAATTTTTGTAAGGAACTACATGATCTTTATTTGAAATTTTTAGTCATCAATATTAACATGAAGGGATTGTGATTAAAAATATATTTCAAAGTTTCTAGTATGATTTATTCAGAATCGCAAAGTTGAACTGAATAGTAGTAATTTTTCTTTTCAAGGAAGTGTTCGAGGAAGTCTTTGACTTACTCTTTTTGTATATGTCAAGCTCACCAGAAAGCAGAAAAGCCTTTGGTCAAAAACTCTGGGTCACAACTCAGAGTCTTACATAAAAACGTAATGCCCACTATTCACTTTCTTCCGTAGTTCATCTAACATTTGCCTGACAGCCTAATCTCAAATTGTTTGGTTCTTTACTTTTTGAATTTGTGTCTTGATGAATCTATTATGATTTTTTTTGAACTAGCATGCATAGTTCAGTCAAATTGAGTTGCTTTCCTGTTTAACATTTTAAGATTATTTTATTTTATTTTATTTTATTTTATTTTATTTTATTTTATTTTATTTTATTTTATTTTATTTTATTTTATTTTTTCTTTTAATGCTCTCAGAGCCCTCTAGGCACTGGAACAAATTGATGAAAAGTAAATTATTAACGTACGTTCAGTCAGGCATAACTCATCAGCCCAATTTAAAGTCATTATTTCTTATATAAATAAATATTGTATATATTTGAATATTTACTATAACAGTTTATGGAGTAACTCGGATACAGAAAGAGTATCTGAAATGGTGTATTCAGCTCCAGCAGGTATCAGGTCAAGGTCTCTAGAAAGGGAACGATGAATAGGTGAGAAACAGATTTTTTTATGGTAAATTGGTTTGTGGTGGCTCAAAAAGGTCATAATGATCTGTTGTGATGATGAGGTTAAAAAGCTTGCTCCTCTTAGAGCATTTAATTTCTAATTTGAACCTTATCAAACAGTTTTTCCAAAATGTGCTTAATGACTGGATGAGAAGCTAGAGAGCATGTAGGTCTTCTACCTCATTTGTTAAAGTTTACCTGTGACTAATACTGTGTCAATGGAAAGAAATTAACTGTGTGACAGGATTGTGGAAAGATGCCCATAATTAATAATTTGGCAAAAGTTTCTCATTGATATATTCTAGGAAAACACACCAGTGCCAACATTTTGTCCTTAGAAATATATTAAAAAGAAACATCAGTAAAGATAAAACTACTAATACTTTCTTTGAGGTCTTCTTCAGATACCATACTTTTTTTTTTTTTTTTTTCGTCAATAAGATCTTCCAAGGAAGGAAATTAAAGGTAACGGAAGTTATAACAAGTCAATGCTGGAATACCCTTCTATTTCTCTTTGTGAAATTCACTACTTGAAAAATATTTTTGAAACTGCTGGTTTAATTTTAATTTTCATATATCAACTCCAAAACTGAACAGAAATAAAAAATATCTTTGGTTTGTTGTTTGTGAGAATCCCTCTTAGATTCCTCTTTTTTCCAATTCCATTTACATCTCTTTTTTCTTGCCTTTATTTTATCCTAAACAAGGCATGATTTTTTTTAAAAAAAAAAAGAAAATTTATAGCAAACTTTGAAATATTTTTTATAATTTTAAAACTGACAATCATACCTCTCTTGCAATACCTGAGAGCTTACCATTATTTAAATATTGCTAACTCAAAATCTAACAAAAAAACAGAATGAGAAATTATTATGAAAAATAAATGTGCATATTGCTCTCAAAATGAAGCTTATAAACCTCTTTGAAAACAGTCTATAAACCTGAGAAAAATAGATATTCATGGAATATTGCTAATATCTCTGCAGTCATAAGTTTTACACATGTGTAAATCAAGATATCAAAAAGATTTTATGCTAAAATATAAAATAGTAAAAAGGGATGTGAACCTTCAGATTTATGAGAGATTGCTAACATGAAGGAACTGAAAAGCTGGCAAAACATCAACAGCTATCCTTTTCCTTCCAAGTACTATGAAAAAGATAAAGCAAATGAGATGCCTAAATAAATCCAGCAGACACCAGAAGGAAGACCTCTACCACTTAGGATATGATTATGTTTTGCATTGGATGACTTTGCTCAGTCAATAAGGAAAAAGCTTTTCATGCTAAAAAGTGACAGCGGCTAATCAAAATATTGGCAAGCTCTCAGACTGAAGTATCAGCTTCGTATGCAAATTGTAGGAGAGTATAATTATTAAAAGACATTTTTTGAAGATACCAGTGAAATAGAATAATCTTACGTCTGTTCTCATTGATGGGACATGACATACATTTCTTCAACTCTCTTCAGGGTTTAGCTGGGATTGTATGATTAAACCTGCAGGTTCTAAATCTAATACTGTCTCTTCCCTGTATTTTCATACCCAGATACTTAATTTTAACATTTAAGTACTCTATTTGTATTATAAGTAATGGTTGATTAAAAATAAAAATGTTAGTTACTAATGTACCAAGAAAATATTTTTGTAACTTTTCATTTTAAGACAACATCAGGAAATCACTCAAGTGTTTGAAGTTCTAAATTCTTTTCCATGCTCATCTTTGTACCATTTTCCTGTAAAAAAATAATAAAACATTTGACAATTTCAACACAACACTTAGTTTAGTTTATGTACCACAACATATAGAAGCAGTAGTATTTTAGACACCCTATACCATAGAAGAAAAGAAGCTGACTTTGGATTTCATGTTATGAGAAAGCAAATACACATTCTAGAGATTTTACAGTGGTTAAGAAGGACTCTTCTCCCTGAAAACTCTGTCTAAGAATTATTTTTCTAGGATAATAAGGCCTTTCCTATGGCATGTGGAGAATTGGATGTAGCTGTGGAGTGAGATTTATGCCATTTGCCTTAGCTACCTGTTTAAACTCCCTCTAGAAATGTCCATTGTCCTCCTATAGAAGATTCCCAGTGATGTGGCTTAGATTTGGTTAGCTGAAATTATTTTATTTACAGCTTTTCATTTTTATGATGTTTTGGTTGTTTATTTTAAACAAGAACTGAGTAAAGATGGTTATGAGACATAAAGATGACAGTGCATTTTCTTTTGCAAAATAAATTAGCAGCATTACTAAGATTAAGCCCATATTGGGAGGAAAATGGCTGTAGTGACTGGCAGTTTATGGAATTGAAAGGGATTTCTAAACACCACTTATTTGTATGGGGTTTGGTGGATGCTTTTCTGAATTCTAAGTTGACATCTGACTTTTAAATTAATGTTTCAGTGATGATAAAAATCCTGTTATGATATTTATAGAACAATGGTTGGCTGTGAAGAGGTTAATGAAATTTTTGTTGGCCAAGCAAAGTTAAGAAACTCTTTTCTGTCCTGCCTCACCCACAAGAGATTTGAGACCTGAAAGGTGATACTTGGAAGGGGAAATATCAATTGTTTCTGAAGCCAGACTAAGTAACAGGAAACCATAAATAGAGACAATTTTTGGAGATGTCTTTGAAGTACTATAATGCTAAAATTTCCTTATTAACCTAGAAAGTTCAACTTGAGAAAGCAAACAGCTACTCTGAGAGCTTTCAAAGATGAACAAATCTCTCAGTCAATACTAAAAGACTTTAAACAATTCTTGCAAGAGAACTATTTTACTAGGCATCAAAAGCTTACATAAATATTAGAGATCTGTTGAAGATGACTGGGTCCTCCCTGTAATTTCTTGCAAACTCACGAGTGTTACAAACCATCTAGAAATCACAGATCAGAAGTAAAATAAGTGCTAGGTCTCTTTGTTCTCCAAATGAGGTACCTGAGAGACAGACATAACATAAGGCTTGACACTAAACATTCAGAGTAAGTCATTTCTGCTAGACCATGAAGGCTGTGTGCCTGTGGAATAATAAAAAGTGCTGCAGCTTCTTTCCTCATATTTCTGGCTCTTGTTTATTAAAGAAACATGAGAAAGAATTAAACATTGGATTGGCAAAACTGAGTTTCTAATTGCCTTTAGAGTTTGTGCATCAATCTTTTACCAACAGAATTATTATAATCTCAGCCAATTCTTTCAGGTTGCGTGGACAGAGCGTTCAATGTTTTAAAAAAAAGTCTCTCTGACAAGCACTGCCAAATTAAAATCCACATAAAAATGAGTAACACTGCTGAGGGGAAAAATGTAATTTCATAATTTCAAATTTAAAGCTACATTTCATTCCCTTCTAAAAAGATAGGTTTGTGGGTACTTAATGGGTGAAGCAAACAACAAAAAAGAGCTGATATTACAAATCCTTTGGAAGGCTAAAGGCTGGTATAGATTACCCCAAAAGCTTTATTGTTTAGGCAGGGTCCCACAAAAATATGATCCATATAAGACTCACTTTAAGAATGCACTCCTTGTCATATTTTCTCTCCCAGAACAAAAGATTAAACTTACCCTTGTAACTCAACTACTGGGAGCCCACCTGCTGAAAATATTTGAGCAAATCTGACAGGAGAGGTAAGAAAGGTTGTTTACCTGTGGGTTGCATTGAGTGCTCATTCCCTCTGCACTATTGAAAGGAGGTTTTGGAGGTTTCTGCCCTGGAAGATTAGAAAACTGACAGTGGAAGTAGAGGCAGTGCATTTGTTACCATATCTTTGTGTGGTTGTTTGCTCTTGCATTCTTCCCGTGATTTTTGAGATGCACAGGTGAAACACATGTGATTCTCTGTTCATCCATACCTTTTGCAGTGCCAGCCCTAGAGGAATATGTGAAAAACCTTTCACAACCCTTGTACATATCAGGTTGTGGTAGCTTTTTTTTCTTGCAGTAGGTCTTCCAATAGTAGTTCTTCCATCTATAAGAAGTAAATACCAGACAATCAGTTCCTGGGCTGTAAAAGAATTACATGTAAGTTTTACAGATTTAACTTGAGAACTGTTAACATTTTTCAGACCCAAAAAACTTTTAGTTATTAGAGTTGAATAAAATGTACTAACATTTGGTCTCACTCCAAGTTATTTGGAAAGTTGTTACTTGTCTAATAGCTTCAGCTGAGGTACAGACTAGCAGATCACAGCTCATGCTATTAAAATAGGCTGGATGAACTCAGTGTATTTCCTAATTGGTTGTTTCTAGTGAGCCAAAGGACAGATCCTAAAGGAGACTTAGAGCAGGTTGTGTTCCTTTATTTGTTATAGAGACTGAGGGTCCACAGCCTCCAGCTAAACAGGAGAGACTTTATGTAGAAACGACGTGGGGCCTTATGCTGTGCCAGCTCCTATTAATGTGATAGTTTGCTTTACCCAGAAAATTTGTAGCTCACTTTTCCAGGGCACCAGATCTGAATTTTAAAAATTAATTTTAGACGGTCAGTTCCACTGGGTCTCTGTCAAGGTCCCAGTGCAGAACAACAGATCACAAATGGCTCAGTCAGACCCTACACTTCCCTGGCAGGAAGGGGGAATTGTTGCCAAAGAGCAAAACTAATAAATACCAAATAGTGAATGCTTGAAGACCATAAGTTTCTCTATGCAAGGCTGTGAACTAATGTCACTGGCCTCTCCCTCCTCCTGCACACCCGGTATTTCCCCTAGAACAGCTATCTTACATTGCTGCAGACAAAATTTTCTAAATAAAAGAAAAATTGTTAGCACATTATCTGAAAGATCTATTTCCTTATTTTTGTTTTCTTTTTGCTTTTTCTTATATTTTCAGACAACTATTCCCAAACTGTATTTCCTTCTTCAAGTACCTGAATACCTGCACTTATAGCAAGACTTGTGTGGTATTAGTTGAAGGAAAACCAATCATTCAACCAGTCCATGCTGCTTCTAATACAGGGGCACTTGCATCATCCACCAACAAAGATGGTTATAACCTCCAAACCCGTAAGTTGAGATAAATTTCTCCCTATTGTTTCTATCACAGTCACAAAACTTCCCACTTCCCAAATTTGGTATACCCTATTAATAGTTTGCTTTTAATTAAAAAGGGCTACATAAAATGTTCTTTACTTGCTGTGGAAGTTTTGTCCCATGATAACTTGCATTTGAGTATAGGAAACAATCAACCAAAAATTAATCACTAGAAGCAATAGATTAGTGGAGGCAAATTAAATGGAAACAACTTCCCTTATGAGTAAAGAAAACTACTTAAAATGTAGCTTTTCAGGCAGAACAAGAAACATTAGTATTTGGCAAATAGGATTCTCATTTTAAGATAATATATTTTGTATAATGTTTGAGAAGCTTAGTAATTATTTTTTTCTGTACTAACATGGTAACATATGCTACAGGATGTAATACAAGGGTAATGCCTAGGTAATCTATAATCAGAGTCAGATTTGGTATAAATGTGAATATTAGAGCATTGTCTCCCTTGCAGTTATTATTATGACAAGCTTTCCATATAAAAGTTGTATATATAATTGGAAAAATATGTTCTAATTCTGCTTCCTAGATGCAATTATTTTGAAGGATTTTTCTTTCCTGAACACCTTGCAAGATAGTTATTGGTTTTCTGATGAGACACAGAGGACTTCAGCATTTAAAACAAATACTTTTAGATTTAGTTTATATAAATACTTTATAATAAATACCTTCTTAGAATCCAATAGACAAATAGACACCTTATAAATACTAATTCATGCTAAAAAAAATGTAGCATACATCTCTATGGTGAATAAAAAGAGGAAGCTGATTTTTATTTTCTTTGAATTCCCTATTGCCCCTCCTGGCTGATCTAGGAGAAGTGATAGGTTTTAAGATACATTTTCAGGCTGTCCTTAAAGCACTCTATGCTCTTTTTTTTTCCTCAGTCTTTAATAATACTGATAGACTATGAGCTGCTCAGTCCTCTGAGTTGGAGGACCACAACTGTGGGAATAATGATTTTTCATTTGTGGACAGTGAAATTGTAAGGGACGGGTTGTATCTGTTAAAAGCTCCGAAGTCCATGGGGCCTGATGGGATTCATCATAGAGTACTGAAGTAGCTAGCAGAAGTTACAGCAGAACCCCTCTCAATCATCTAACAAAGGTCATGGGAGTCTGGTGAGGTCTGCAGATGCATTCTAGGGTGCATTATACACACTATAACCAGCTGGTAAGTTGATTATCTGGCTGTATTTAGTGTTGGCGTGACCTCACCTTGAGTACTGTGTTCAGTACTGGGACCTGCAACTTGAGAAGATTGTGAAGGTACTTGAACACATCCAGAGAAGGGCAACAAAGCTGGTGAAAGGTCTGGAAGGCATGTCCTGTGAGGAGCTGTTAAGGACTCTGGGTTTGTCTAGTTTGGAGAAAAGGAGGCTGAGGGGTGACCTCATCACTCTCTACAGCTTCCTGGGGATGTGATGTGAAGAGGGAGGTGCTGATCTCTTCTCCCTGGTATCCAGTGATAGGATACGTGGGAACGGTTCAAAGCTGCATCAGGGGAGGTTTAGACTGGACATTAGAAAGCCAATGAGTGGGTGGTCAAACACTTCAACAGCCTTCCTAGAGAGGTGGTTGATACCCCAGGTCTGTCTGTGTTTAAGAGGCATTTGGACAATACCCTAATAACATGACTGAACTTTTGGTGAGCCTTGGAGTTGTCAGGGAGTTGGACTGGATGACTGTTGTAGGTTCCTTCCAAATTAAATATTCTACTCTATTCTACTCTGCTCTGCTTTGTTCACTCACATTTGTGAATTGGTCTTTGCCAGAAACAAGCTGATTGTAAAAATTCTTTCTGGGAACTTGGACACTTCTAATTATACACTATTGCCAGAAAAGAAGGATCTTCAGTGTTTAGGATAGAGTTATGTTATTAGACATGCAGGTCTGATACATGCTGAGTTACAGAAGCTGTGGGATATGTAATTTTAGGGAAAGATTAAAGTTGCCTGTCTGCTCATCTCAGAAAAAGACCATACTATGTAATTACAGAAACTGTACATAGAAACTATGCAGGCAGTAAAAATGATGTTGCTCTTGGTAATATCAAAAAGTACAAATCTGCAGAAAAAGCCAGGTACACATCAACAGTATCCCTTCGGTTTGTCTCATGCTCCAGCACATGTATTATCACGTGTTAAGACCTTGGTTCTCTACAATAGATTTTAGATCCAGTCATATAAGTCCCACTATCTGCCATGAGGCAAAGCTTGAAGCTTTCTCTTGGAATCAATGGCAAAATACTCTGGGTTTAGAATCAGCTGCCAGAGGTAATATGATTTCTGTTGCTACAGATGTATATAGTGTTTATGTGTATACATCAAGCTATAGGGTGTATATGGTTTGTTAGGTTTTAAATCAACAATACAAAGTCAAAGGCAGTTCTTAGATAAGAAAAGTAGCATGAAAAGTTAATTATTCATGCATGCTAATAAATCCATAAATTGGTGGAAAACAGTGCTTCCTTTGTTCAGTATTAGAAAACTATTTTTTCCAGAAACATTTTATCTGTAGAAACTCCAAGACCCAAGAAGCAGAACTTCAAAGATAATTAGGTACTTAATCAGCCAGTCAGCTGCCTGAGAGAGGCAGAAGCTCTTAATATCTTCCTCTCCCTGGAAGTTAAGTGTCTAAAAGTTAGCATCTAGTTTAAGAAAGCCATGATGTGGCTTTCCATTTGCAATGGATGTAATGCAGCACCCCCGGAGCACTGTTCATCTTAACTGTTGGAAAGATCTTCCAGTACAGGAAGAGTCTTCTTGTGGAGTCTTTTATTTATTTTTTCCTCTTCACTGACTATAAAAGAAACGTTTTAAGCAGATAGATTAATTGACTCAAACCTTGAACCAGTCAGGTCTCACCAAATTAAATGTTTTGCCCAACCCCCAGATGTCTTGGAAGAAAACAAATTCCTCCACTTTCATGTTGGTAATGCAAGCAGTGTGTATAAACAATTAACTGTAAAAGATAAGTTTTCTCAGAGAGAGACACAGGTGTTGCCAATACAAACCAGGAATTAAATGAAGAGTAAAATGATACAACTTTGGGAAATATGCAGCTAGTGGGGTCTGAAATGTTACCCTTCCTTTTGATCTCCACTCACAATATTTTGGTTTTTTCAATGCCCCAATGAGTATAAGACCCATGTTCAATGCTCTCCTCTAAAGAAGTTACAACAAAGCCATTATCATGACTCTTGTCAAGATAGCTGTAAAGGATGCATCCAGTTCTGGCAAGACCTATGCATAGCTGGATGATTTTCAAGTCCACAGTTTCACTTTTTTCCAGATAACTGATTAATTACCTTGTATTTTGGAAAACTAAACAGTTATTTCTTACTCTCCTGGTTTTCCTCCCTGCGATCTCAAATTTTATTAAGAAGGACCAATTTAATCAAAAACTGATCTCTAAAAGAAATAGATAAGATGAAGCAAACAGGAAGTATGTCAAATATATTCAAGACCTGAGAATTGTACTGCAATTTTTTCTGAATAGCAAGAGATCTCTTAATGAAATCATATTTTTTGTCATACTTAGAAATAATCCATGCATAAATTGGTCTATATTACATTCAGGAAAATAAAATGCATCTTGTTACATCTTTAATAAGATGCTAATTTTCACAATATCACATTATTGCAAGCAGCACAGAAATGCAATTCATCTTATGCAACTTTCAAGAAATATCTATATCAAAAAAATGAATAAATATATTATAAAGAGATCTGGCTTCTAATTATTGCAATTAATATAGTGTTTAGAGCTATTTGAAAACATGTATCTTTTAAAATAGTTGGTATTGTTAGTGATCTTTTTATTGATAGTACTGATGGTTTGAGAATATTTCCATGCGACAACTATAAAAAGTTGCTGTGGGTTAACCCTGGTGGGCAGCTGAGCTGCTCCCTCACTTCCCCCCACCAGCCCAAATGAAAAAGAGGGAGAGAAAAGGAAGAAGAAAAACAAGAAAACTTGCAGGTCAAATTGGAGGAGAAAAAAAAAAAAAAAAAAAAAAAGGCAATCACTCGCCATCTCCTACAGGTTGACTGATGTGCAGCCAGTTCCTGAGCAAAAGATGGTTCACCCTCCTAAAACCTCCTCTTTTCCCTTTCATTGCTGATCATGCCATTACATCATATGGAATATCTCTTTGGTTAGTTAGGGTCATCTGTCTACTTGTGCCTGCTCCCAAGCTATTGTGCAGCCCCCAGTCTATTCACTGGGGCGGGCAGAAATGAGAAACTAAGAAGGACTTGATGCTGTGCAAACACTGTTAAGCAAAAGCTAGAACATTCGTGTGTTACCAGTACTGTTCTGTCCAAAAATCTAAAACACAGCACCATATGAGGTGCTATGAAGAAATAAGCTCTATCCTGGATAGGACAACAGTCAAACTGTCAATATCTCTTCTTAAATATATGTACTCAGGGTTTTGGACTACTATATAGGATAATGACTTTGAAACATAAAAAATAATACAATACTTGAATATGTCCAGAAATTGCTTCGATATGAGGATATCACTCTTTGTGATCTGCCTGACATATGCAAACTGATTCCCAAAATATTGATATGAACAGGTCAATTTAAATGACATTACAAAATTGACATTACAAAGAACTGGTTTTTAAGTCAAGTATCTGTTATGGAAGATTTTATAACCAGTCAAAACCACTATTTTAACTTGCCACTTGGAAATCAGAATTATGAAAGAGTGGATGTTTAATCTAAAAAATCTTTGAAGGATGAAAAGATCAGCTGTGTGAAAAGCACACCAATTTGGTTACCAGTGATCTGTGTTTGACAACATTTAGACCAAACCATAACTATGTAGAAAATTTGGCAAGTTTTTAGAGCATCTATAAGATTTCTATGACATCAAGTAAAAGTTTTGTGTTTGTGTTTCACAACAGAAACAGATTGTTTAAAACGACCAAAATTGCCAAGATGAACATGTTCTTTCCCATATGTAAAAATCCTCTATGGTTCCTATAACAGAGCTGAAGAACTACATAGCCCTGGTATCATCAAAACAAGTGGTTCAATGTTTACTGGAGCAAAGAAATCTGTGTCTGTGTTGGATGTGTGCCTCACAGTTGATTGCTGTTGAATTGTGAGCTTACCACTGAAGTTTCCAATGTCTGAGGCATTCAGAAAGTATCTCTTCAAGGACCTCTGTGGATTATCTGATGCCTATGTAGGAATGAACTCACGCTGGAGAGAGACACCCTACAAAGAGCTGGGATTTCCTGAGGGCACCTTCTTTGCCTTGACCCTTTTCACTAAATCTTACTTGAGACACCTACTCCTGTGGCACATGTGGAATAAATTGGCCCACAGGGTAACAGATTTATTAGGAAAATTTACTCAATTCAGCCAAACCTAGTAGACCTAGTGAAGGAACAAACGGGTAAATTCATGTACAATATGATCCTTCAGCTAAGCTAAACATTCTTTTGACTGTCTAGGTTCAGAATGAGATGTCTAAAATTTCTTAAAGTCTAAACCTTTCACTAGCTTTATATAAACTACACCAAGTGCTAAACAGCCATCCAGGAGAAAATGGGGTTATCTGTCCTAATTTATGCATCTAAAGGTTACATTTACACATCTGCACTACCCATTTAAGCTTCCTCTGTAGTCAGTGGAGAAGACTAAATATGTCCAGATGGCAATTTATTTTATCCAAAGATAAGTATCTGTGATAGTTCTCAAATCAGCAGAAAAAAATCCCTCTGGATTCAATTATCTTTGGCTCTGACGCTAACATATAGATTAAAATTACTTTTGATACAGAATGGAGAGAAATAAATTTATCTTGTTATTTGGGAGTAAATCTCGCCAGTCAGAGAGGGACGTGGGGGTGTTGATTGACAGCCGGCTGAACAGGAGCCAGCAGTGTGCCTAGGGGGCCAAGAAGGCCAATGGCATCCTGGCTTGTGTCAGCAATAGCATGGCCAGCAGGCACAGGGAAGGGATCTGACCCCTGTACTCGGCACTGGTGAGGCCGCCCCTCGATTCCTGTGTTCAGTTTTGGGCCCCTCACTACAAAAAGGACATTGAATGACTCGAGCGTGTCCAGAGAAGGGCAACGGAGCTGGTGCAGGGTCTGGAGCACAGGTCGTACGGGGAGCGGCTGAGGGAACTGGGGGGGTTTAGTCTGGAGAAGAGGAGGCTGAGGGGAGACCTCATCGCCCTCTACAGCTCCCTGAAAGGAGGGTGCAGAGAGGGGGGGATGAGTGTCTTTAACCAAGTAACAAGTGATAGGACAAGAGGGAATGGCCTCAAGTTCCACCAGGGAAGGTTTAGACTGGATATTAAGAAGCCTTTCTTTACAGAACAGGTTGTTAGTCATTGGACTGGACTGCCCAGGGAGGTGCTGGAGTCCCCATCCCTGTAGGGGTTTAAGAGTTGGGCTGACATAGCGCTGAGGGATCTGGTGTAGTTGGGAACTGTCAGTGTTAGGCAAATGGTTGGACTGGATGATCTTCAAGGTCTTTTCCAACCTAGACGATTCTGTGTGAGTTTTTATTGCCACAGAATTATTTGACCTGTAAATGCAAAGAAACAATACAAAAATTTTGCAGATGAATATACAGAACAAAGAATGTATTCAAGCACAAAACGGGAATCAGTGAGAATGCATTTCTGATACTAGAAGCTTGGCTTTTAGGTAACTGAAGACAACAGGTTGATTAACACAGTGTTTGTAACTATTACAAAAACATATTACATATCCCACAAACTTTTAATACCTGAAAGTACAAAGAGTGTTATGCTGGATTACAAAAACAAGATATCTCTGTTGGATTTAAGAGCTATAAAACAGATTTTGTTTTTTCCCATCCTTCAGTCAATGTTCTGTAGTTTGAAAAAGTATAATGTTTTGACTTTTGTATTAAAATCTAAAAGGTGACCCTGTGACTAAGGAAGCTGAATAGCCAACCTGACAGGAATGTAATAAGCCTCTTGTTTTTGTCAGGAAAAGTACAATTTATATCTCAGAAAAGATAGGAACACAAGGTCTATCATTCGTCTTCAGTAAAAAGGTGACAGATATAACAGGCGCTATGATCAATGTACTAAAATAATAATTATTTCCTTATGTTAAAGCTAGCCCAATTGATCATATTATTTTACACAACTATAACTGATAAGGCAAGGCATAGAATTTGGAAGTGTATTTTCAGATTTGGCAGTAAAAGACTAGCAATTAAGAATGAAGTATGTAGGTTATGAATAACTTTGTAATGCTTATTCTGAAAGATTTAGATTGAAAAGGACTAAAATAATTTACATTGTTAGGTACATCTCTCATCAAACATTGGAAAATTTGTCATGGAAGTTTTGGGATTATCAGAACAGAATGTGTGACATGAAATACCTATATTTAAACAGGTACAACATATGGCAATAGACAAAACTGGTTAGCAACTTCTTAACTGCCTCCATGCATAACACAATCTAGCAAAGTAGATGTCCTAGTATTAATAAACACTACCTCAGGGAATGCAGCAGGCATATATCTTTCTTATGTATCATTTGCATCTTATATTACCTACTTTATGTATTTATTTATTTGAAATTTCCCAGTCTAGATTTATTTACCTAATTAGAGCACTGAATACTTATATCCTGTATTGGGGAGTTGGACTAGATAATCTCTAGAGGTCCCTTCTCACCCAAACCATTCTATGATTCTATGATTCTATTTTAGATCAACTTATTTATCTACTCACTGCTTCCTTATTGCATCTTTAATGCTCTGTTAGAGATGCAACATAACCTTGCAAGTGACCTTGTTTTACAAAAGTAAAAGTGTTTCTAGAAAAAGACACAAATTTACTACATTGATTAATATTTTTTTTCTTGCCACCACAATTTTTCTCTAAGGCAAGAATATGGCTTCCAAGATCTGCATATCCATACATTAATCTATTTGTGTCAAGAAAACTTTTCCTCCTTCTTTTACAAATCTGAATTGTCAAAAGCATCAACAATAGCAGAATCATTCTAGAACATCTTCGGATGTTTTGCCAAAGGTAATTAAACTGTCCTGCTTCAGTTTGTATTTCCTAGTGACAAAGTTTCACTTGATTTCCACAGGAAAGTGTGTCTGACAAATTGCCTATAGGGAGAGCATTCTCTTAGGTGTAACACCCATCTCTGCCCTCTGTATGAAGAGGTTTTCTGCAGAAAAAACAGCAGAAGACCTGAGGACTTGGAGATGCATCTGGACATTTATTCTACAGATTATATATGCTGATGGCCTTCCCAAAATATTCAAGTGACCCCCTACTTTTTAGGTATAGATCTCCAGACTAAATCAGAAATCAGGTTTGCCCTTGACCACGAAGTATGGAGGCAGAAACATCTAAAAGAAGAAACGTTCTATTTTCACATGTCTTTGTGTTTTTCTTTATATTTATAACCCATATTAAAATCAAGAAGCTTATTTGATTTCCTATTTTAGATAGTATGCTCTGATGTTGACATTCCCCACTTATTCATGTGCTATTAACAGAGAAAAGCAATTTACTGAACATTAAAAACTAGAAAATGAGAAAAAAAAAACTATGAAAAAAAAGGGTAAACGATGATCTCATCCTGGAATTTTTATCCTTACAAGCTATCTTTTCTTATCTTTATAGTCCTTTTGAGATAAAGATAGAGTTTTCTAAAACCTTATGAAAGACAATCAGTTGGACAAAGTGGAAGAGACAGCAAAAGGGGGTGTTTTGCACTGTCTAGGAAATGATTCTTGATGACTGGATCTTTTCATCTTGGTCTAGACAAAAGCCAAACTGTCCAGGTGTGTAACAGACAGGACAATATTGTATATTATGTCTGAAATTTGATAAACAATGTTCACAGTCTGCTGATGAAATGAAACTGCTGACAGTTATTAAAATCCAGGAGAGACAAAGGTCTCACAAATACCCAAATTCAAATACAGAGATGCATGCTAATTTATAGTGCTTACACACTGGTTAAAGTTAAAAATTAACAAACTTCCAACTGTTTTTACATATGTGGATGAAAACTATAGATACATATATAAACCATACATATAAACACATATATTCAAACACATACATGCACAACTAGAATTACAGAATTCACACTGCCATTTTGTTGCTGGACTGGATTTGCAGTATCCTTCCCTAATGGTGAAAAATGACATTGTAACTGAGTAGACCTTGCTTTTGAGGATCACATCACTGGAGTTTGTCACAAATCCTGCAGCACTCTATATTTTGATTACTTGACTTCATGGGCATCAAGGCCTGACTAACTGAGGGTGTGAGATGAAGCATGTTGCAGGATAAGAGGAGAAGGATAAAATAATCCTCAAGGGTGGTCCTAACTATTGCACCATCTTTACACAAGTGTAAGTTGAATAAGAGGCTATTATGAAATATTGGCCTGCCTTCTGGCTGGCAAATGATTCTTTTTGAATGACCCAATAATTAAATGAGTGCACTGGGTATCATAGATATTTTTATTAGCTACATGGCTGTCAGACAATAAATAAAACATGAAAATATATTGATTAAATAATTTGATGTACTTCTAGGGGTTTAGTTATCCTTCCTTTCAGACTGACTCATCTGAGCACAAGTAGTGTTGGAATTGGAGCTGGAGTACTTTTGCTAGTATTCCTTTAGTGGATGCTGTTCCCTTTAAGACCGTGTTTGTTAATTACCAGAGTTAAATAGAAATGTGCTGTCATCCCAGAAGTTGCAACTATGCAGCAGAAGGACAGCAGATTCTCTGGAAGACCTGCAAAATAAAGATCTTGGCAACTTTAAGCCCTATTTGTCCCATGACATTTTCCTAAGCAGAGAGAGGCCTTGGCTTGGTTGTCCAGCTGAACTGCAAACATGTAATGAGATTTGGCCTAATTACAATTCCTCTGTAGCCACAGTCTGCCCTGTACAGCAACATCTTTGTCTGAAAGGTATAAAAATAGAAAAGTATTTAGCTTTATAATCTGTTATTTTTTCATAAATATCAGGACAGATGTTTCTTTAGCAAGGGAAACACTGGCTGAGTTTAAGATGTTGTCAATATTCCCTTTTAATTCAACAGCAATTTTCCGGTTTATTAGAATAAAGGTGGATAAGGGAAGAGCAATTGACATCATCTACCTGACCTTGTGCAAAACATTTGACAGTGTCCTGCATGACATCCTTGTCTCTCAATTGTAGAGGCACGGATTTGATGGATGGATCACTCAGTGGATAAGGAATTGGCTGGATGGTCACACTCAAAGAGTTGCTTGATGTCCAAGTGGAGAACAGTGACAAGTGGCTTTCCTCAGGGGTCAGTACTGGGAGTGGTGCTGTTTAATACCTTTGCTGGCAACAGGGACAGTGAGATTGAGTGCACCCTCAGCAAGTTTGCTGATGACACCAAGCTGTGTGGAGCAGTTGACATGCTGGAGGGAAGAGATGCCACCCAGAGGCACCTGTACAAGCTTGAAGGTGGGCCCATGTAAACCTCATGAAGTTTGACAAGGCCAAATACAAGATCCTGCACCTGGTTCAAGGCAATCCCAAGCACAAATACAAGCTGGTCAATGAGTGGATTGAGAGCAACCCTATGGAGAAGGACTTTGGGTATTAGTGGATGGAAAACTGACTATGAGCCAGCAATGTGCACTAACAGCCCAGAAAGCCAACTGTATCCTGGGCTGCACCAAGAGAAATGTGGCCACCAGGGCGAGGGAGGTGATTCTCCCCCTCTGCTCTCGTGAGATCCCCCCTGCAGTGCTGGGTCCAGCTCTGGGGACTCTGGCAGAAGAAGGACATGGACCTGTTTGAGTGGGTCCAGAGGAGGCCACAAAGATGATCAGGGGCTGGAACACCTCCCCTGTGAGGACAGGCTGAGAGAGTTGGGGTTGTTCAGCCTGGAGAAGAGAAGGCTCCACAAAGACCTTACAGCAGCTCTCCAGTACTTAAAGGAGACTTACAGGAAAGGTGGGGAGGCACTCTTTATCAGCAAGTGTAGTGACAGGACAAAGAGTAACTGTCACGTCCCGCTCAGACGAGGGGGACAAGTGACTCAGATTCGCAAATCCTCAGTTGGAGCGGACAAGTCTCCAAGTTCAAGCATTTATTAACTACCTACAATGTACTAATTGAACACATGATAAGTGGCTAAGTATACAGCAAGTTGTGGCAAGCAATATAATATGCCTTGCATTTCTTAATGGAAAAAGGAAAAGAGGGAGATAGAGGGAATGGGGGAATATAGATCACCGGTCTGGGTTGCTGAGCTGATCCCGCCGGTGAGGGTTCCAGGAGGCAGCTGTCTTTTTCACTGGCATCAGTCTTCTTCGCTTCACTGCTCTCTCCAGACAGCTGGGGGGCAGAGGGAGTCAGGGAGAGGGGCAGAGAGAGAGAGACCGAGCCCTTTCTTCCCCCATTTGATTTATACCCACTTTCCTTGGGTCCACCCCATAGGTCAACACACATACCTACACATCCCATGTACGGGGAGTGGTAAGGTGTTTCATGGGATGATGTAATTAGCATGATCATTATAGCCCTCGTTAGCATATTGAGGGGTGTTAACTTTAATATGCATTTCGTGGATAATGAAGCAGAGTTCATTCACGGGACACGTGGCCCTTGAAATTTGCCCAGGTACCTCAGAGGAGAGCCATCCTGTCTCCACAGGGCTCTCTTCCCCAGCTACATCAGGCAGCATTATCAGCTTCAACCTCCACAGAATGCATCCTGTGACTCAGAGTTTTGTCTTGCAAGTGTTTGAGGCATTTCTTCAATCAGCCTCAACTTTTGCTTTCCCAGGCTGTTTGTCTCGGTTTCTCACAGGCTTGGTTTCTCGTCTCTCACAGTAACATTTTTAAAGTGAAAGAGGGCAGATTTAAATTAGATATGAGGAAGAAATGCTTTCCTGTGAGGGTGGTGAGACACTGGCACAGGTTGCCCAGAGAAGCTGTGGCTGCCCCCTCCCTGGCAGTGTTCCAGGCCAGGTTGGACGGGGCTTTGAGCAACCTGGGCTAGTGGAAGGTGTCCCTGCCCATGGCAGGGGGCTTGGAACTAGATGTTCTTTAAGGTCTGTTTCAACCCAAACCATTCTATGATTCTATTGTATGGCCCCCAGCTCAATATATTTTCCCTTCAGGAAAATTAGACATGTGGTCAAGTACAGCCAAATTTGGCATAGTTAAAAGCATTGACACACTATTCATAGATATATTTACACTGAAGCTGTAAACAGAATATAGTCTGGGAGAAATGCACATTCTAGTAAATTACTGCATCCACAGTATGTGCAGATAAAATCTGCACTGACTTAAAACAAGTGCATATTCTATCAAACATTTGAAGTAAACTCTAAGCAGGCAGACTATATAGCAATAAGGCATCAACACTTGACATTAATTACACCTACTTGAGTTTTGTTTTGAATACTTTCACCTTCCCCTTTCCCAGGCTCCACCAAAAGAGTGCTTGAATTTTGTTCATTAACTTGATGTTTAGAAAAAACTGTAATTTCCTTAGTGCTTTTTTTGTATAACAAACCAGGAATTTTGCACTCATGTTTGCAAAGGGCATAGTATTAGATGAGCACAACAAATTCATATTTCTCAGTGGTTCTTGATATAGTTTATAGACAATATGTTCTCTGCAAGATTCTCCAACACCACCAGAAGCCAATCCAAGCTTCTGCTGGTAAAGTTGAAATATGCTTAGGCAGGGCAAGGTCAGATGTTGCTGGCAGCACATTTCTTCCCAAGTACTGGTCTAGCAAGCTAGAGAAAGTTGGACACCATTGACTGAAACAGAAAACTCATTTTTTTTAATGCTTCAGTACCAAAGTATGTTCAAGGTCTCAAACCCAAATTATGAGACCAGTTGTCTGCTGATTAAATGCGATCCAGTTTTGTCATCTTAACCTAGACACATATTTGTTATCTAGTAGTTCAGAAGTACAGAACATCACAGAATTAATGACTGAAGGATGTTTGATGAAATTCACAATAATGTTACACAGCTAGAGTTTGGGAGTTAGTTATTCTATCTGATCATGTATAATACACTGCATGCAGAGGTAAAAGAACCCCCAAACTTTACATCTTTAAGACATTTTACTGATATTTGTTGTACTGCACATTAATTTGAGCCCGCAACACAAATTCACTCAAAAATAAAATGCAGTCTTTACCTTTCCTCCTTCACAGAATGACCATACATTTGCTAATTGACAGGCAAATTAAGAAAAATATTTCATTTATATGCTTTATCAAAGGTATGTAAGCCTCTGGGCTGTCAAAGAATAACAAGAAATAGAAACTTGACTGCTGTGATCACAATAGAAAAACAATAGGATGAAGTCTGGTAATGTCATAGTACCAGGAAATATTAAATTCCATAAAGTTTAAACACCTGGGTTGCTGTAAGGCACTATTAAAGCCTTTTCATTACTGCTGACTGCATTCAGCAAACTTTCAGGTGTCTGTAGATCACCTTATTAAAATGCAGACCAGGACTACAGACCTTTGCGGGATGGATAAAGGGGAGACAAAGGTTGTTGTTTTTTTTTTTTTTAAAAAAAGTGATCAATTATATGGTTGACACAAGTATAATAGTAGCAGCTGAAGAGAACAGGAATTCATTTGAAGTAAAAATATGTTACTTCTTTCAGTATTGTGAACAACTATACAAAAGAGTGGAAATTCTTTTGGATTTGGGGGGGGGGTAATTTTGTTTGGTTGGTTTTTTGGTTTGTTTTTTTTTTGTTGTTTTGTTTGTGGTGGTTTTTTTTTTTTCTTTTTTAATAAAATGGATATCTTCCTCCCATCCTAATAAAGAAAATTCACTATGCAGATGCATCCATAGGTGGATTTAGGTAACTACAGCTTTAGAAAGGCTGCTATCTTGTTTGCACACATAGCTAACCTATACTAGTATTTTACATGGGATGCACAATTGTACATAGAAAAAAAATAAGACAATCTTAGTCTTCACTAAGATATCATTAACACAGTTAATGAAATAGTTGTGTTTAGCTTTCTGTCCTGTTGGCTATTTGCATGCCATGTACAGAGAGTGCTCTGCCCTGTCCTTCGCCAGACAAAACTGCTGTGACCCACTCTATGAACTTCTGTGCAAGTGTGCTGTGCTTGTCACTTTATTCTAACTTGATAGGTCAAACAAACAGAAAAGAGGAAACTATTGTTATCCTACACAGGAGGTAAACAGAAGCACAGAAATATTATGTAGCTGATGTAAGATTGCACAAGAAAACTTTGGCTGGCAGGAACTAAATACAGGTCATGAGACCCTGATAACCAAGGCTCCTCTGCAGGACCATTCTCTCTACCAGTCCCCATAAATTCTAAGATGCTTTGATGTGCTGCTCTTGCTAAGGGAAACAATGAAACAACATTAATATACATTGGATAAATTTTTTCTGGGTTCAATAGGGTTCAGACATGAAATATACTTCCACAGGAGTTCATATCCAAATCCAATAAGGATTTTATGCAATGCTGTAAGGACCACCAAGAAAAAAAAATAAAGGCTTTTGACAGTAGAATAACTGGCCTTTTCAATGTTTTGGTTTTTTTTTTTTTTCCCCCTACTTTCATTGCTTCCCAAAAGTGGTATAATGAGGCCTCTGATCAAAGTAATTAAGGCTTTTAATTAATAGGAGAAAATCACATTTACATATGGTATCACTCCCAAATTCAATTAATTGCTCTAGACAAAAATTTATTCCAAATTCTCTTCCTGACAAGCTGCAAAAGTCTTTACTAATTAGTCATGTTCTTCAAACATGATATCATGACAGAAAAAGAGAATTGGTATTATTCTAGCATTAGACAGCCACCAAAGTTTAAAGGAAAGAATGTGCAAATAAGAAATCTTTCACATCTGTGGGTGAGTTTTAGCTATCAGTAACAATTTTGTCATTTTTCAGATAATTTTTGAACTGAGACCCTGGATCTGCTTCTAGAAATCACAATCTTTTTCCTGGTGATTTAAAACAGAAATTGAATTATTTGTATTTATATAGTTACCTATATCATCACACTTGTTTACTTACCATGAGATCTCTGGAAACATTTTAAAACCATTTCCCACCAAAATAGAATCATCTCTCTGCACCTGTGGACAAGCTGTCTTTACAGAAACTTGTTTGTAATAAGACATGCTCATAGTTTGAGAGATCATCCTTTCTGCTTAACAAAATGAACAGGTGACATGCAGAGATGAATTAGTTACTGGGTTTGGTTCTTTTCTCATCTAGAAAACTGAAATTAACCCCCCACTAATCATAAATGCCCTTGCATATGCAGGGAATCCTTATTCATGGATGGAATTTCACTGGGATGCAGACCAAGGTAATAAATAGCCTTTTCTGGCACTGCTTATTCAAGACTAAATGATTCATTCACATAGCTCAGGTTCTGGGCTTGCATTTAACCATATTTGATTGAAGTGCCATTGTTTCCTAGGTGTGCAGTTTCTCAAAGAAAAACTGATTAACGGTGATCTGTGATTACTTCAGATACATGTTCAGCCCAGGATAAAATTCACTAGAAGCTGTTACTAAGCAATAGTGGTAGAAGACTCAGTAAAAGTTACGGATCTGTCTGCTTTTAAAACCCTCACAAAGCATCCATCATATCTCTGACACCTGAATATTTTTTGATGATATGCCCCTAAGTATGTATGTGTTCCCTGATTAACAGACTACAAGTAGCTTTCTAATCTAAGATCACTCTAAATCACCCTAAATTGCACCAGAGGCAGTGGTGAGAACAGGATATCACCTAAAATGAGATTAATCTACCACTGCCCTATTTAGATTAAGGGAGGCTCATGTGGTCAGTTTAGGCTTTGGCCTTTAAATTACATAAGATAAATTTTTATTTGAGACTACATCTGTTCCACTACTGTATCCGTAAACTAAATAGTGCTAACCATCTGGACTGTTTAATTACTACAACAGTCCCTGGCACAGCATCGTCCCTGGGCAAATCACTTTCCCAAACGATTTCTGGAAAGATTCTGGAAAGGGCCAGGAACCATCCTTAATAGAAATTCTGCATGCATCATATCTTGTTTTGGAGGGTAAAAGAATTTAGTAGCATGGATGTAGGCTGCCTGTATCAGTTGGCCCCGGGAAGGGTCCCAGCACTGCTCAGCTCACTGGCCTACAGGCCAGTTCTAAAGGTCTTAAACAACACCCCAGGCTGAGTACCACAATGATAAACTCCCTTGGCCTGCTCATGAGACTCTTCCTCATGCAGCCCTAGATGCTGTTGACCTTCTTTGCCACAAGATCACACTGCTGGCTCTTAGTCACCATCTTGTCAATCACAACCCCCAATTCCTTTTCTGCAAAACTGTTTTCCAACTGGTTGGCCCCCCACTTGTCCCAGCATCTGGGGTTATTCCTTCCTGGGTACAGGACTTTGGACTTCCCTTTATTTCATGAGATTCCAGTTTGTCAATTCTCCAGCCTGTCAAGGTCCCTCTGAATGACAGCAAAACCCTCTGGTGTATCAACAGCTTCTCCAAGTTTTGCATCATTTGCAAAATTGCTGAGGTGTATTCAGTTCTGCCCTCCATGTCATTAACAAAGATGTTAAATATGCCGGCTCCAGTACTGACCCCACAGGGGCACCACTAGGGACTAGACTGCAGCTGAGTTTTATGCTGTTGATCACAACCCTTTGATCCCAGCAGTTCAGTCTATCTCACTGTCCACTTAACTAGTCTGCCCTTCACCAGTTTACAGGAAACAGTACCCAAAGCCTTAATACAGTTAAGTAAAACATCAGCTTCTCCTCTCCTCCACTAAGTCAGTCACCTCATCATAGAGGGCTATCAGTCTAACCAAACATGATTTACCTTTCATATATCTGTGCTGACTACTGCCAATCACCTCCTAGTCCCTTGTAGACCTGGTCCATCATCTTCCCAGGAATCAATTTGGGCTTGACCAGCCTTTGGTCCCTGGATAGGGATCAAAACTTTGCTTCTGAATGAACACTCACATTCTGAAAAGGGGCCTTCCACTTGACCCCTTCCAAACCATGCCATCCATCTATCTGCCTACTCATCAAACTTTTACAGTAATTTTTGAAACTGTTTGTCACAGCTAACAAAAGGTAGTAATACACACCATATTAAGTTATTACAAAGTTGTATGGAAATCAGCTCTGTTAATATGTTTTTTTGAAATAATTCTGACTGAATCTGGCAGACCCTGACCCCATCAGTAAGGGCCTTGTCACTCTAAACTAGCTAAGACATATACCAAATAACAGCAGGCAGCAAGCCAGAGAAGGTAGGCAGCAGGTAAGGGTGAAACGGGTTTATTACGAGCAAAAATTGTAGGAAGGATTTTGTCATTAGAACTACAGAGGAGTTTGGGTTATGGCAGTAAGGAACAGAGGGTACATAAGGCACAATTCCCACACATGTATAGCCATCAAGCACTCAGCTCTTCTTCTCACAGAACAAATCATTCCAATAAAAATGGATACTGCTGAAGTGTCTATGCTGCAGTGAATGTCAGTACTTGCTCAGTACAGACCCTTCAGCAGACAAAGGCCTCACACTCACACTGTCTAATTTCTCAGTCTCAGTTGGTTTGCTGCCTTACTACAGAGCTGGGTCACTTTGAGCATGACTAGATGTAAAACTAGGTATGAAAATTGGGCTGTCAACAAGTGCAAGGTTGAGAGTCCACAGGCACCCAAGTTTAGGAATTCACATTAAAAAAAAAAGTTCATGGAATACAACTTTAGGCACAGAAGTATAACATTCACTTAAGTTTTACTGCATAAGCCTTTATCTTTTTTTAAAATCTCACCTCAATATCAATCACAAAAGATTGATATTTTAAGTAAAAATAAATAGATTTGGAAGTGGACTTCATAAACCTCATACCACTGACACCTAGTTTTAAATTGTTTAAAACAAAAGAGCCAGACTAAAACCATTAAACTAGAAAATACATTGCAGTACGTAAAAAAAAAAAATTGGAAATCTTTGCTTTCCTTTCATAAAGGTATACAAAAGTTAAAGCACAATTTTAAAAAATAGTAATTTAGTTCTAGTTGTTCATTAGTTAAAATTCAGTTGTTGACTATATCAGACAGTTTAATGCCTTTTAATTTTTCAATATCTCTCACAAGGGATGAGATCTCCTACCCTCCCTTCAAAGCAAACAGCTTCTCTTAGATCCATTTGCAAATACACTTCCTAAAACAGGGAGGTCAGAGCTGCATAATGCCACACTACAAGCCACTTAGGGATGATCAGTTAGTACAGATGGTTCAAGGGCCTGTACCATATCTATGTATCTTCTAATATACCTATTAAGTATCTACTTTCTCACCATCTTGTACAGTTCTGTTTCTGTACTGGAAATTTTCAACATGCAAAACTGCTGCTACAATCCAAGGAAGTTCTGCCTTATAAGACCCTGCACACAAGTATAATAACATGCTACATACATAACAGTAACTAATTAAGATCATATTTATAAGTCTCTGAAACAAGGATTAAAGTGCAATTTTGATAGCAGCCAAGCTCTAGGCATGCAGTTCCATGGTACTTTGGAACTATCAAGCTCACATATAATCAATAATTTTAAATTTATGGCACTTACTTTCTTTGATGTCCAGAATTTTGAGAAAAAGAGGAGAAAGAAAACAACTCTTACTTTTCTCTTCAATAATTCTCTCTTTTCCTTCTTTTATTTCATACATTCTTGCTGGCCTTTTAGACCTGGTTCACCGCACCTGACAGTGTTCCTCAGGATGATGCTGTCAGCTCGAAGATAAAGAGAGTCTAGGAGGTGAATGCAAACAAATCACATTTGTTTGCACGGCTTGTAAAATGTGAATGACCTTCTTTTCCTTATCTTACTTGTCTGGCTTAGAAATCAAAAGCAAAGGCATGAATGTGGCAATGTGAAAGAGGAAAAATATTGTAGGTACAGGTGTAACTGATCAAAGAGCCTGTCTGTTGCTGACACCAGCTGGCAATAAGTACAGAAATACTGTTTAAAGCACCAAAGATTCTGAAATAATTATGCAGGTATACAAGTTAGTTCTTGGAGAATATTTGCAATGCAGAACAAGAGTTTATTCCTAAACAATGCTGCAATAAGTAAGGGATGCCAGGAGACAAGCCAAACAAGTAAAGGTATAAAAATGTCACTGTATAAGGTTGTGGTCTTGTGACCAGAGGTAAATAATAGCCTGTTATCAGAGGATGCAGAACAGGTTGTCTTAAGCCATGGAATTTTTAAATCAATTATATTAGAACATCTGTCCTAGGATTTATTTCTTCCCAGATTGTCTATAAATGGGGATATGTTTTGTCCAGCAACAGGAAACACTATCTCTTCCATTTGTTTGACAATGTTTAACTAAAGTAATTGGAAAATATTATCCACCATATGCTACTTCATTTCAGTGAATTATAAAATGTACAGAAGCACAGGCATAGCGATGATTAATAGTTAGCCTTGCTTCAATGAACACAGATACTGGCATGCTGCAATAGAATGCTATCAATGCTGCCTGGATAGGATTCGTTACATCATTAACACCAGGGGAGGAGTAGGATGTTATTAACACTTCAGAGGAGGAACTAGATTTCTCCTTTAGTAGTAGAGGCAATCCTAAAATAACATCTCATTATTTATCTACATAGTTAAAAATAAATCTTTATCTTATGTTATACCCTTGGCCTTTGTTTCACAGTGAAATTTAATTACTATCTACCATGCCCTCTTTACTGCGTTTCTGTAACCTGCTCCTTTATTTTAATGTGAATATTCTGAGGCATTAGACTGTGACTAGCTTACAACTGATAAAGCATGTCTTTATATCTGTGCCTCTTCACATGATGGCTCAGTGGCCCAACAAGCTTTTGTCCTCTCTTTATTGGTCATTATCCAATGCTACCTTTCAATTCATTTGTAAAAAGAGACTTGGCCAGGAAATAATCCCTATACTGAATTTGGGAAGCACAAAATATGGATGTAGAGGAATTTCATTCGCATCATATTTTGAACTCTAGTAATTAGCCAACTATTTACCAGTTTAAGATTTATGCGTCTACTTTCATGAGGTGCTAATTTAAACTGAATGTTGTGTATGTAGCAGAAGTGTAGGTCTCACCACCTCCATTCATCTCATTTGCCTGGTGTGTACATTGTTCATACAAAATTTGTTTTGTTAACCAAGTCAATGAAAACAAATACTTTTATGAGAAGGATATGAAACAGCACTTACATCTAAATATAATTAGAAAGTAGAGATTAAACCTTAAAAGTTCACAGACCATCTAGGTTGGAAAAGACCTTGAAGATCATCCAGCCCAACCATTCACCTAAGATCCCTCAGCGCTGGGTCATCCCGACTCTTAAAAACCTCCAGGGATGGGGACTCTACCACCTCCCTGGGCAGCCCAGTCCAATGCCTAACAACCTGTTCTGTAAAGAAAGGCTTCCTAATACCCAGTCTAAACCTTCTCTGGTGAAATTTGAGGCCATTCCCTCTTATCTATCGCTTATTACTTGGTTAAAGAGACTCATCCCCAGCTCTCTGCACCCTCCTTTCAGGGAGCTGTAGAGGGCGATGAGGTCTCCCCTCAGCCTCCTCTTCTCCAGACTAAACACCCCCAGTTCCCTCAGCCGCTCCCCGTACGACCTGTGCTCCAGACCCTGCACCAGCTCCGTTGCCCTTCTCTGGACACGCTCAAGTCATTCAATGTCCTTTTTGCAGTGAGGGGCCCAAAACTGAACACAGGAATCGAGGGGCGGCCTCACCAGTGCCAAGTACAGGGGTGAGATCCCTTCCCTGTCCCTGCTGGCCACGCTATTGCTGACACAAGCCAGGATCCCATTGGCCTTCTTGGCCCCCTGGGCACACTGCTGGCTCATGTTCAGCCAGCTGTCAATCAACACCCCCAGGTCCCTCTCTGACTGGCAGCTCTCCAGCCACTCCTCCCCAAGCCTGTAGCGCTGCTGGGGGTTGTTGTGGCCCAAGGGCAGCCCCCAGCATTTGGCCTCATTGAAACTCCTCCAGTTGGCCTCAGCCCATGGCTCCAGCCTGTCCAGGTCTCTCTGCAGAGCCTCCCTGCCCTCGAGCACATCAACACTCCCACCCAACTGGGTGTCATCTGCAAACTGACTGAGGGTGCACTCGATCCCCTCGTCCAGATCATCAATAAAGATGTTAAACAGGAGTGGCCCCAAAACCGAGCCCTGGGAACACCACTCATGACTGGCCGGCAACCGGATTTAACTCCATTCACCACAACATTTTGGGCCCGGCCATCCAGACAGTTTTTTACCCAGCAAAGCGTGTGCCCATCCAAGCCACAAGCAGCCAGTTTCTCCAGGAGAATGCTGTGGGAATTGGTGTCAAAGGCCTTACTAAAGTCAAGGTAAACAACATCCACAGCCTTTCCCTCATCCAATAAGCAGGTCGCCCTGCCGTAGGAGATCAGGTTTGTCAGGCAGGACCTGCCTTTCATAAACCCATGCTGACTTGGCCTAGTTCCCTGGTTGTCCACTATATGACTTTTAATGGCAGCCAAGATGACCTGCTCCATGACCTTCCCTGGCATGAGGTCAGACTGACGGGTCTATAGTTTCCTGGATTGTCCTTTCTCCCTCTCTTGTAGATGGGTGTCACATTTGCCACCCTCCAGTCCAGTGGGCCCTCCCCAGTTAGCCATGATTTCAGGTAAATCATGGACAGTGGCTTGGCGAGCACATCTGCCAACTCCTTCAGCACCCTTGGGTGTAACCCATCCGGTCCCACAGACTCGTGTGCATCCAAGTGGTGCAGCAGGTCTCTGACCACCTCCTCTTCAACTGTGCTGACCTCAGTCTGCTTCCCCTCCCCATCTCCCAGCTCATGAGCTGGTGTCCAGGGAACAGCCAGTTCCACTGTTAAACACTGAGGCAAAGTAGGCATTGAGCACCTCAGCCTTTTCCTCATCCTTAGTTACCATGTTCCCCTCTGCATCCAGTAAAGGAGGGAGATTTCCACTAATTCTCCTTTTGCTGTTAACAAATTTATAGAAACATTTTTATTATGCTTACAGCTGCAGCCAAGTTGAGCTCTAGCTGTGCCTTGGCTCTCCTAATGTTCTCCCTGCATAACTTCACTACATCTTTATAGTCTCCATGAGAGACCTGGCCCCTCTTCCAAAGGCAATAGATTCTCCTTTTGTTCTTGAGATCCAGCCAAAGGTCCCTGTTTAGTCAGGCCAGTTTCCTGCCCTGCCTGCTTGGTTTTCGGCATGTGGGAACAGCCTGCTCCTCTGCCTTTAAGACTTCTCTCTTGAAGCATGTCCAGCCTTCCTGGACTCCCATATCCTTCAGGGCAGCCTCCCAAGGGATTTTGTTAATCAGTCTCTTGAACAGGTCAAAGTCTGCCCTCTGGAAGTATAAGGTGGCAGTATTACTAAATCCTCTCTTTGTTTCTCCAAGGATGGAAAACTCAATCATCTCACGATCACTGCACCCTAGACAGCCTCCAACTTTTACCTCCCCCACAAGCTCTTCCCTGTTCACAAGAAGCAGGTCCAGGAGGGCACCTTCCCTGGTTGGCTCCCTCACCAGATGTGTGAGGAATTTATCCTCCACACATTCCAGGAACCTCCTGGATTGTTCCCTCTCTGCTGTGCTGTGATCCCAGCAGATACCTGGGAGGTTAAAGTCCCCCACAGGAACAATGGCAAGTGACTGCAAGATTTCTCCCAAGTGTTTATAGAAAGCTTCATCCACCTCACTGCTTTGTTGGGGGGTCTATAGCAGACTCCCACAGCAAGATCTGCTTTATTGGTCCTTAACTAATCCAAACACTCTCAACTCCGTTTATCACTATACGTGATTTCCGAGCTGTCATACCATTCTCTTACCTACAGGGCCACTCCACCGCCTCTCCTTCCCTGTCTATCCCTCCTGAAGAGCTTGTAGCCATGGACTGCAGCACTCCAGTCGCGTGAGGCATCCCACCACGTTTCTGTTACAGCTACTATGTCATAGTTCTCGTGCTGCATCATGGCCTCAAGCTCCCCCTGTTTGTTGCTCATACTGTGTGCATTGGTATAGGTGCACTTGAGATGAGCTAGAGAATCCAACACCTTTTTGTGACCGTGGGCCCCATTCCCTACCAGACCCTTCTCAGGTGCTTCTATGGTTCCTAAACATCTTTCCCTTCTCTCAAATGAAGTGGCAGAGGGAGAGCCCTCACCAGTCCACCAACCTTCAAGCTTTGGCATGCTTCCCTTGAGCTTGTTCCTAACAGGCCCAGTTATCTCCCCGTCCCCCCTCATATCTAGTTTAAAGCCCTGTCAACAAGCCCTGCTAACTCCTGCCCTAGAATCCTTTTTTCCCCTCTGGGACAGCTGCATCCCACCTGTCCTATTTGTCACCAGCAGACCAGGTGCCTTATAAACCTCACCATGATCAAAGAACCCAAAATTCTGACCATGGCACCAGTCTCTGAGCCACGTGTTAATCAGATGTGTTTTCCACCCTCTTTCAGTGGTTTTCCCTTCCACTTGAGGGATTGATGAAAACATGACCTGAGCTCCTGAGCCTTCAGTTACCCACCTCAGTGCCTTGAAGTCCTTTTTGAGTTACTTAAGGCTTCTCTCTACCACCTCATCGTTACCTGCCTGGATAATCAACAAAGGGTAGTAATCAGAGGGCTGCACCAGAGCAGTGACCTTCCTTTTAGCATCTCTGACCCGAGCCCCAGGGAGGCAGCAGAGCTCTCTATGGTATGGGTCAGGTCGACATACGGGCCCCTCCATACACCTCAGAACAGTCACCCACTACAATTACCCTCCTTTCCTTCTTACTTGAAGAAGTCGCAAGTCGTGGGGCTGAGGGACAAGGCGTGGACGATCACCAGATGGGTCCTCATTTCCATCTTCATTTGGCTGCCCATCTAGTTCCAAAGCCTCGTACCTACTGTATAATGACAGCTGGGACGGTGAGGGGGGCCGAGAAGGTTTTCGCTTGCCTTTCCGAGGAAGGACCTGACTCCATTCCCCCCTGTCCCCCACACGCCCTCCTTCTGCCTGGTGAGAGGAGGGGAGGGAGTCGCGAATCTCTTGTAGAGCCTCTGCCTGCTGCCGTTGTCTCAGAGCGTGGCTCCACCGGTCAGTGTCGTTCTCACACTCTGATCGTCCTCAACCTTTCCACCTCCTCCCTCAGTTCAAGCCCTGCCCGAGCAGATCGTTCACTCGATCACAGCGCACACAAACGGTGGCTCCGAGTCCCTCCGGCTCAGGTGCCAGGCTCGGGCGCTCTCGGCAGGCAGGGACCTGCAGAGCCGCCTGCTTGTGCGGGACCTTGCCCGGGTTCCCCCATCCTCATCCCTCCCTCTGGGCCTGTTGTGCCCACGGTGTCCCTGCCCGGGCGGGAGCCGGCCCCCGGGTGCTGTTCCCGCACGCCGTGCTCTCCCGGCCCCGCAGAGCCGTCCCTCCCTCCCCTCCCCTCTCCGGCACGGCCCGGGCGCTTGCAGGGCCCGAACGTACCTTGTGCCGGGCAGAGCCTCGCCCGGCCCCGCCAGCTGCCCCGGGGCGCTCACACTCAGGTCCCGCCCGGCCACCCTGAGCTCTGTGGCTACCGCTGCCCTCCCGCGGGGTTCCGATCGCCTGTCAGCGGTGGGTGGTGCTGGTTCCCCCGCGCTAACCCGGTACCCGCCCCGGTTACCGGGGGTGGGTGTGAGCGGGGCTTTGTTTCAGCTTGTGTCTCGTCATTCATTCTCTCACCAAACACAACAGTAAGCAGTTCACCTTCGCGCTGCTTTCCTGAACTCAGGCTGGCTGTTGCTGAGCCACCCAAGGTGCCCTTACGCAGGCTGAACAGCCCCAGCTTCCTCCGCAGGTGCCCACCAGGCAGGTGCTCCGGGGATCGTTCCTGCCCGGGAGCTCCTGGCCGGCAGTCTGCTGGCGGCCCTGCCTGCTGCCATGCCACACTGTTGGCTCCTGTGGTTCCCCCTGACCAGATCCCAAGGACATTTCTTCAGGGCTTCTGCCCAGCCACAGGCTTTGTCTTTTTAGTTACACTATCTATCCAAACCCAGAGACACTCAGATATAGAGCTTCATACTTCAGCTACCTCATAGGATTAGGTCAGGAACACGACTGGTCCTGTAGAGCATCAAGCACCTCAGATTTTCATATGCTTCTATTGTTGTATTGCTTGTATTTCTGCATTTTTTTTTTTTTTTTTTTCTGTTTTAACTCTCACCTCCTTTCCTGTGGTCTGAGTCATGGCTCTGTAAACTGGCTTAGCCTTGTTCATAAAGGCAAATGATCTTTAAGTTTCACACCCGATTTAGTCCATGTTTCTTGTTCCTACCCTTTATTTTAACAACTCTCAGATACTGTTACATGTTGTACTCATACAGTTCTTCAGTGATAAATACTCCTATGTCATCACCCAGGAGGAAAATGAGGCAAAAATCAGAAGCAACACTACTGAGGGTCACCAGTGTGACAAGAAAGAATGGCCAGGTGACTAAGCCATAATGTTGTATTAAAAATACTGTGCGAGGAAACTCAGACACCAATCCTGCATGGTCCTTGGCTCAGGGCTGGCCAGAGTTGCAGGCACTCTCAGACTGCCCTGGGCACAGCCTGGGAGCTGGGATGGGGCAGGGATGGTCTGAATGCATTGCTTTGCTTTGGAGGGTAGGAAGTTTGAGTAGGAGGGATGAGGTTGACATGGGACATTGTCTCAAGGCTAGGGAAAGGGCCAGGAGTTATTCAGGTTGCTAAAATGATTTGATCTGAGCCCAGACACAGGCTGAGACTTTAATTTCAGTTTATTAAAGACACATCAAATTATAAGTGGTGGCATTAACCTTGGGGCATTCAGGGGATGCATCCAGTCCTGATTGTGGAGTCAGGGATCCTATTCTGGAGATTCCTCTATGCAGTGAGGCTTTGTAAGGCAAATCGAAGGTATATTGTGGGCAAATGTGAGGTTTGAAATATCTCCTGGGAGTTTACAGAGTTCCTGCTCCCACTTAGCCTACAGCTTGGGGTCTTCCAACATGGAGGAAGAAAAGCTTATAGTTGCTCAGTGCCTCAGTTCTGTCCCTACCACTCACAGTTCATTCACAGACGTGGCATTCCACTAATACTTCTATCTATTTTAATCTCTCTTCTCTAAGAAGAAGAAATTAAGCCACAGAAGAATGTCTTTGCCTATGATAAAGCGGGAAGTCTATAAAACTGCATGGAATTCCCAGATGAATGCAGCTATGCTGAAGAGAGAGAGGAGATTTGTTTTGGTTTGGGTTTTTTTCCTTCTTTTTTTTCTTTTTTTTTTTTTTTTTTTTTTTTTTTTAATGTTTATCCATAACAACAAGAAAATCTTCTGAAACATGGTTTAAAGCTGACAGAACCAGTACTTGCTGTATAGTAGCAGCAAGATTGCCTTTGTAAAATACATCTAATAAAACTGAGATCTACTACTGTTTAAAAATGGGCAGGTCAAAGAATTTGACCTAACCTTGATGAATTCCGCTTAAAGTGTCTGTAGTTCAAAAGACTTCAGGCCAGACTGTTTAACTATTGGTTTTCTGCATGTATGGATATCTGTATTTTCTATGCATATATGTATGGGCACATAGAATTAGATATATCTATCTATATATATAGATATAGATATAGATATAGATATAGATATAGATATAGATATAGATATAGATATAGATATAGATATA
>NW_020799097.1:12549730-12621801 GCF_003259725.1 Athene cunicularia
GTGTCGTTCTCACACTCTGATCGTCCTCAACCTTTCCACCTCCTCCCTCAGTTCAAGCCCTGCCCGAGCAGATCGTTCACTCGATCACAGCGCACACAAACGGTGGCTCCGAGTCCCTCCGGCTCAGGTGCCAGGCTCGGGCGCTCTCGGCAGGCAGGGACCTGCAGAGCCGCCTGCTTGTGCGGGACCTTGCCCGGGTTCCCCCATCCTCATCCCTCCCTCTGGGCCTGTTGTGCCCACGGTGTCCCTGCCCGGGCGGGAGCCGGCCCCCGGGTGCTGTTCCCGCACGCCGTGCTCTCCCGGCCCCGCAGAGCCGTCCCTCCCTCCCCTCCCCTCTCCGGCACGGCCCGGGCGCTTGCAGGGCCCGAACGTACCTTGTGCCGGGCAGAGCCTCGCCCGGCCCCGCCAGCTGCCCCGGGGCGCTCACACTCAGGTGCCGCCCGGCCACCCTGAGCTCTGTGGCTACCGCTGCCCTCCCGCGGGGTTCCGATCGCCTGTCAGCGGTGGGTGGTGCTGGTTCCCCCCGCGCTAACCCGGTACCCGCCCCGGTTACCGAGGGGGGGGGCGAGCTGGGCCCCCTCGGCAGTGCCCGCCGCTCCTTCAGAACAGGCGCCACCCGCCCCTGGCTCTGCCCTCGGCCCACACCGCCTCACTGCCCGCCCAGCGGCTTGCCAGCCCCCTTAGAGCCGGCTGGCCGCCTTCTTGGCTCCAAAAGATTCAAAAGCCCCCAAAAGCTCCTTGCCGGTCCCTTTGGACGCGATCCCCCCCCCGTGCGGGCTTACCTACACGAGCTGGTATCCTCGGCGAGTTTATCTGTAGTTCTATACCTGTAAAGTCTGTTTATCTGTAGAAAATTAATGGTAGTCCATCATTTGCCCAACCACAACTGGAACTTGGAGCACCTGGCTCCTATTTATAATCTGATCAAGAAGTGAAGGCATCCAGAATGATCATCACAGAATCATAGATGATTTGGGTTGGAAGTGACCTTAAAGATCATCTAGATCAAGCCTCCTGCCATGGGCAGGGACACCTTCCACTAGACCGGGTTGCTCAAAGCCCCGTCCAACCTGACCTTGAGCACTTTCATGGAGGAGGCATCCATAACTCTGGGAAATATGTTCAAGTGTCTCAGCATCCCCACAGTGAAGAATTTATTCCATGTATATAATCTAAATCTACACTCTTTCAGTTTAAAACCATTACTCCTCCCCATCTTTCCTGTAGGCCCCCTTTAAGTACTAGAAGGCTGCTATAAATTTTCCCCAGAGTCTTCTCCAGGTTGAACAACCCCAACTCTCTCAGCCTGTCCTCATAAGGGAGGTGCTCCAGCCCCCAGTCATCTTCATGGCCTCCTCTGGACCTGATCGAGCAGGTCCATGTCCTTCTTATGTTGGGAGTCCCAGAGCTGGACAGAGCACTACTGCAGGTGGGGTCTCATGAAAAGCGAAGGGAGAATCCCCTCCTTCAAACTGCTGGCCATACTTCTCTTGGTGCAGCCCAGGATACAGTTGGCTTTCTTGGCTGTGAGTGCACATTGCTGGCTCATAGTCAGTTTTCCATCCAATAATGTAATTGTCAAATATATATTTTGGCCCTACATATAAAGAGTGTATATTTGTGTATTTATATATAATATGTCTAATTTTAAAAACATGTATAGTGTCCTTTTCATAAATACTGGTCTACAAAGTTGTATGTGGAAACACATCTGCCACACAGGTATTTTTGAAAACATTCTTATTTTTCTTCCCAGATTCTTCAGAACAAAAGAACAGAACAGATCTTTCTGATGTTGTGAGCCCTTTCCTACTATCTATTTCAGTTAGATATGTTATTTACCCTTTCTGTAAGAAGCTTTTATAACCTTGTCTCCCTTAATAAAGCAAAACAAAAAAGTTTACCAGAGTGAACTGGAAAGACTGAGCACTGTGGATGGCATCTGTTCACTATCTAATTTTCATGTGGCTATGCCACCAATTTTTTCTGTCACAGCTGACATATTCTTTGAGTTAGGTTGCAGGGAAAAGCTAGCAGAAGAAAGGTCGGAGATGAAAGATGAGAAACAGCCAGACCAAAGAAAGGAAAAACAGTTCCATTCCTCAAGATTCCAACAAGTAAAACCCTTCTATCCAGATTTAAAACATGAAAATTGAAACAGGAATTAGTCATTCCTCTTTTATAGAACTACAAACCATTATGCTCTTCTGTAATTGCCTTAAAAAATTTCTGTTAGTTTGAGAGAATAAACTGCTTCAGAGGTCTCTGCCCTCTTCCTTTTTCGTTTGTTCTTTTATTTTTTCTGCGGCTGCAAACTTCAAGTGATGTGAAATATGTGACCCTGAAAGTGACAGGGGAATAATTTCTTTGGTGATTGTCTTAAAAAAAAAAAAAAAAAAAAAAAAAAAAAAGGAACACTGAGAGTCAAGGCTAGCTCTCTGTTTCTGAGGACTACTTTTCCCTGTAGTACAAGCAGTATTTCTATGAGCTTTATTTCTTTTGCAAGAGAGTACAAGGGGTCAGCAGAAACCAATAGCTAATGTTAAATTGCATTTCAAAACCTTAAGCTTCCTATGCTAAAGATTTCTGTGGAAAATTTGGTTCCCTCCAGCAACATTATACATCACTCCGGCTAACACTGCAGCAACTGCCAAAGGTACTGACAAAATACAGCTTTAAGGGTGCTGCATATTCACACATTTTGCTACAGGGAAAATATTATTTCAGAGGCCAGAAATTCCCCTGAAAGCGCTTTCAGTGCAGGTCTCCAAAGAGCATGCATTTGCTTATATCTTTGGTAAATCTGAGAGCAATGCATATACCTATTAGTGGGGCAGGAGAGGAAGCGATGCTTTATTTTCTAAGGTAACTGGTAACAGTGTACTGATTGCTTCTGGTCACATGAGGAGACACAAGACCCAGTCTGTGACACTATTTATCAGCAAGCAAAAAGAAATTACTTTGTATTGCCAGAACAGTAAAGCCTTTAACCTCACACAAATGCACTCACCTCCCATATTGCAGCTATAGAACTCTGGGAAAAAGCAATGATTAACATGAGCACAGGAGGGAGGAGCCCTCAGACTGATCCTGACTCACATTTTTGCAATATGAGCATTGGGTAAACAACAACAAAGCTGGACTTGGATGTCAGAGTTCAGCTTCACAGGCAGAGTGATGGAGCCATGACCACCCCTCCAGCTTCAGGTTTCTTCTGCCACACAAAGTTCTTTCCACACAAAAGCACTAGGACTGGAAGTATGAGTTAAAATGAGAAAACATCCATCCCATCATCATTCCTTGCACGCCCAAACATCTGTTCAGGGACTTGCCATTTTATATCACACCTTCGTATCTGAGTAGCTCAAACTAATCCATATTTTTGAGGAAGGAGTACAGTCCCCTGTGACTGGTTTGGATGATTGTGTATTTCAGATGATCATTTGCTGTCTTGTGATTTCTAAGTAACATTTATCTTGATATCCCTTTGGCAATCCAGTATGATTTTACGCAGGCTTGTATAAGCATATGGTCTTCTACATCTGATCTCTGATGATTAACCATACCTTCATTTGCATTTTACTTGTATCAGGATGATGTGTGAATTTCTACTTTGTCCAGATAAGATTGTGAAATCGTTTAGTACCAAAGACACAATGTAGTTATGTCAGTGATGTGTATGTGCTGGGAGTGGGGAGGGTTTTCAGATAATTAAGTCTATGGAAAAGTGGTAATAACTGTGAGGCTTCTTGTTCTTTGATTTATTTTTTTCTTGTCTCCCTTTGCTAGAGATGGCAAAAGCAAACTTCAGAAACATCAAACATTTATTATCCACTTGCAGATTCTGGTTGAAATTGGCAAATTTACAAGTGATAAATCGCCTTATTTTGGTATGCCACTGGAGAATTAGACTATTAAACAGGCTTTTTACTACTGAGAGACCTTCTGGCTATTCTGGGAAACAGAAAAAAATTGGAAGAAACAATAAAAGCAAATAAATAAATATATATATATATATATGTGTGTGTGTGTGCGTACATGTGTACATATAAACATATGGTGTATGTATTTTATATATTTTTTTAAAAAACATAAAAAAAGTTGTTTCTGGTTCAGATCCTGGTCCTTTCCATTTCAGATGGCCAGGAAGATGTCAGTAATACTGCATATTAATGTTATAGATTTTACTGGAAAACAGCCTGGTTTAACCAGATACTGTTGTTTTCAATAGTACAAGCATCTATTATTCCACGAATAAATTCTACTTCTCAGATCATTATCACCATCTCTTCTTTAATAATTAAGACTTGGGTCAGTCCTGCTAATTGCCCATGTGCATGTGCTTCATAAAAGGCAAATCCAATGTTATCAAATGTCCTTGGGATTTTAGCAGCTCTCTCTTCTGTTCCCTTTCAGTCACACTCAGCTATGAAGGATGTAAGGTTCCCCATCAGTGGCATCAATTATTGACCTACTGTACTCCCTGAAGTTACATTTGCTTTTTTGCTGACTGGCATAAGAGTCTTGGCTTGCTTTAGCCACTTGATTCCTAGATCATAAATCTGAGCACTCAAGGCATCATGGGCCTGTACCTTGTTATTAGAGATACACAGTAGTGACACTTGTAAGAACATATATTCACCTAATAAGACTGAACACACAGAGAATTGCATAAACAGATACAAGGAGTAATATGAAGAAGATTCCAGAATTTGTTTATAGCTGTCTTATTCTTTGTCTCCTCCCACTTTACAGCATGAAATATAAATTTATTCATATTCCAGATAAGTAACAAAAATTGTGAAAATAACTCAAATGGAAGAGATTTTTGGGGTTTGTTGATTTTTTTTAAATTAACAGTGTTGTAAAACTTCTTTTGCATAGAAATCACTTGTAATATTGCTATGTGTGCACATTATTTACAGCACATTTGTTTCAAGTAAAAAGTTTATATTGCTCTGTAAGTACATTCCAAGACACTGTGTGTGCTATTTGTCACAAATATGTGCTGTCAAGAAAGGCATCTCAACACAAAGAAATGGGAGCAGTTGTTCTAAATCATTTGTGGTATGTGTACATCTTGTCATTTATTATGGAGAAATAATAACGGCAACAAAAGTGCAACTCTAGCAGACAGCAATGAACTGTCAGGGCTGGAGACGCTGTGAATGAATGGACTCCTACTTGTTTTCCGGAGTTACTTTCTGTGTATGCTGTTATATTAGTTTGGCTGAACAAGTCTGACATAAAGATTGATGCAATTTACTGCCTGCAGAGCCCCTCTGAAAAGCTGTTCTCAGTCACTTTCAGAAGGAAGCTTGTATTCCAGTGAATTGCTCCATGTATTTAGAGAGGTGTAACATATGCTTTACCAAGGTCTGATACACATCTGCATGTTTCTCCTGGTTCTTTCCTTCAACACCTTATTTCAGAATGACTTCTTTTTATTTGCTATTCAAAATCCTAGAGAAGATTAAAGAAATGTAAAGGTTGGTTCTTCAAGCATATACTTTTAATAATGAGAATAATTTCCTTTGCCTTCAGTGGTGCTATTCACATATCTAATGTTAAATGTACTCTTGCTTATCTGGACACTTTTGTGAACATTCCTGTCCTGATCCAATGTTGGGGGAGGTTTCAATATGATCCCAAGAGCAAGATTAAGACACAAAATGAGGTCAAATACCATATACCCAAAACAGGTTTTTATTATTAAAACGTGAAGAGGGGTAGTGATAGGACAGAATGGAAGGACAAGACAGAAATAATGCAAGGATGGGGGATAGGGCTGCAAGAATAGTCACCACCATGGATCCAGTGGCATCCCGTTGGTCCTCAGTCTTCAATTCTTTAATGGTGGATGCACACCGAGTAAAGTTTTCTGTTGCCTTTTTAAGTTCATCATATCTGCTGATTAGCGTATCTGCCAACCTTTCGGGTTTTTGTTCTCCGGTCCCTCAGGTTTTTGTTGAATCTGACTTGTGGGGCAGAAAGCCTTGCCTCTTATCAGTTTGCTAGCAATGCATGCATGGGGTCTGGGTACAGAATAGGGCCACAAACCGTTACAGGATGAGGCCAGCTCAGTACACTTTTGCCCCTTTGAGGCTTATCTAAAGAGTTTGACAATGCAACTGCAAAGGAATGGGGAGGGTGCATCTTTCAAACACTCCCCCTTCCCTGGGCGACACTCCCCAGAGCAAACCACAGGCTGCAGCAGCTTGTCCTTGAGGTCTGCACAGACACAAGCAAGCTTTGAGAAAGTCATATGACATTCCAGTCTCTCACCATTCCTGTTTTCACTGGAGTTAGTGTGAACTTTTGCATTACATTTGATAAAGCTTTGGATAAAGACTCCTATATACATACAAGGAAATCAATATCTATTAATTGTAAAGAGGTTCATAGTGCTCTTACAACTGATCTACTTTGAGTTAATTAGCAGTCTCAGTAAAATTATGTTAAAAGCTTGGTACAAATTATGAGTCAAACAATAGGATTTTTACCTGAGGAAAGAATGTGGAATTAAGTTCCAAATTTAGACTCCCCATCTCTGAAAGAAAAAACTCAAATGTATGTCTCAAATTGCCTGAAAAGCTAGAGAAACTTAAACTGTGTCTCATTTGTTAAATGCAAAAAGAGATGAAATCTCATTAAGTTTTGATTGATATTACACTAACCAGTTCATCTTAGATTAGTTTTGCTCAGTTAGAAAACTCACATTTTGTAACTTGATTTTATTATCAGTGTAACACCACAGGGCAGGCATCTTTTATACTGACATCATTAAAGAATGGAATGTGATGAAATATGTACTGAACATTATGATTAGGATTTTTTAAAGAAATTTTTTTTTGTTTTATTAAATAAATCAACCATAATTCAGACATTTGCATGCAATAAAACAATTTTTCAAATGATGGCAGATATCTATACAAATTATCTCAATACTATAGGTTTCCAGACCAAATTTTTGTTAAAGACAAAATGGAAAACATTGCTTTTGGATTCTAGTATGTACTTTGCAAGCTAAACTGAACTCCTGATACAAATAAAAAATCATAGAATCCTAGAATCATAGAATGGTTTGGGCTTGGAGGGACCTTAAAGATCATCTAGTTCCAACCCCCCCATCACAGGCAGGGACACCTTCCACTAGACCTGTCGGCATCCACAACCTCTCTGGGCAACTTGTTCCAGTGTCTCACCACCCTCACAGTAAAGAATTTCTTCCTTACATGTAATCTAAATCTACCTCATTTTAAAGAGATTACCCCTTGTTCTATCACTACATGCCCTAGTAAAAAGTCCTTCTCCATCTTTCCTGGAAAGTTGCTATAAGGTCTCCCTGGAGTCTTCTCCAACTCTCTCAGCCTCTCCTCATAGGAGGGGTTGCTCCAGCCCTCTGATCATCTTCGTGGCCTCCTCTGGACCAGCTTGAACAGTTCCATGTCCTTCTCACAGCTGGGGGCCCCAGAGCTGAACACAGTACTCTAGGTTGTGTCTAGTGAGAGTAGGGTAGAGAGGGAAGATCACCTCCCTTGCCCTGCTGGCCACACTTCTCTTGATGCAGCCCAGGATACAGGTGTTTTTTTCGGCTGCGAGCACACATTGCTGGCTCATAGCCAGTTTTTCATCCAGAAACACCCCGAAGTCCTTCTCCACAGGGCTGCTCTCAATCCACTCATTGCCCAGCCTGTATTTGTTCTTGGGATTGCCCTGACCCATGTGCAAGACTTTACACGACCTTGTTGAACTTAATGAATTTTGTAAGGGCCCACCTCTCAAGCCTGTCAAGGTCCCTCTGGATGACATCCCTTCCCTCCAGCATATCGACCACACCACACAGCTTCCTGTCATCAGCAAACTTGCTGAGGGTGCATCAATCCCAGTGTCCATGTTGTCAAAAAAAGATGTTAAATACCACTGGCTCCAACACCAACCCTTGAGGAACACCACTTGTCACTGCTCTCTACTGGGATATCAAGCCATTGACTCCAACTCTTTGAGTGCAACCACCCAGACTATTCCTTATCCACCAAGTGATCCATGTGTCAAATCCATGTGTCTCCAATTTATAGACAAGGTTGTCATATGAGACACTGTCAAATGCTTTGCACAAGTCCAGGTAGATGACATTAGGTGCTCTTCCTTATCATAAAAGGCTGTCAGATATGTCAGGCACAATTTGCCTTCAGTGAAGCCATGTTATCTGTCACCAGTCACCTCCTTATTTTCCATGTGTCCTAACATAGTTTCTAGGAGGATCTGCTCCATGATCTTGCCAGACACAGAGGTGAGACTGACTGGCCTGTAGTTCCCTGGGTCTTACTTTTTTTCCTTTTTAAAATGGGGGCTATGTTTCCCCTTTTCCAGTCAGCAGGAACTTCACTGAACTTCCACAACTTCTCAAATATGATGGACAGTGGCTTAGCCACTTCAACCGCCAGTTTTCTCCAGGCCCACAGATGCATCTGACCAGGTGCCATGGACTTGTGCACCTTCAGGTTCTTTAGATGGTCTCAAACCTGATCTTCTCCCACAGTGGGTGCTTCATTCTCCCCATCCCTGCCATTGCCTTCTGCAAACTGGGTGGTGTGTCTGAAGCACCTGCTGGTAAAGGCTGAGGAAAAAAAATCATTGAGTACCCCAGCCTTCTCCATATCTGAGGTAACCAAGCTTCCCATTTCTTCTGGAGAGGGCCCACATTTTCCCTAATCTCTTTTATCACTGATATATCTCTAGAAGTTTTTCTTGTTCTCCTTAATGTGCCTGGCCAGATTTAATTCTACAAGGGTTTTAGCTTTCCTAACCTGATCCCTGGCTGCTCCAACAATTTCTCTGTATCCCTCACAGGCTACCTGTCCTTGCTTCCCCCCTCTGTAGGCTTCCTTTTTGTTTTTAAGCTTGTCCAGGAGCTCCTCGATTGTTCATCGATGCAGGCCTCCTGGCATTTTTACCTGACTTCCTCTTTGTTGGGATGCATCACTTCTGAGCTTGGAGGAGGAGATCTCTGAATATTAACCAACTTTCCTGTGTCTCTCTTGCCTCCGGGGCTTTATCCCATGCTACCCCAACAAGCAGATCCCTGAAGAGGCTAAAGTCTGCTCTCCTCAAGTCCAGGGTAGCGAGCTTGCTGTGCATGCTCTTTGCTGCCCTGGGGATCTTGAACTCCACCATTTCATGGTCACTGCAGCCAAGACTGCCCTTGAACTTTACATCCCCCACCAGCCCCTCTTTGTTGATAAGAACAAGGTCCAACATAGCACCTCTCCTCATTGAGTCCTCTGTCACTTGGAGGAGGAAGTCATCATCAACACATTCCATCTCAACGGTTTGCTTATGCCTTGCTGTCTTGTACTTCCAGCAGGTATAAGCGTGGTTGAAGTCCCCCACAAGGACCAGGGCTTGTGAATCTGAAGGTGCTCCCTCTGTCTATAGAGGGCCTCATCTGCTCGCTCTTCCTGGTCAGGTGGCCTGTAGCAGATCCCACTATAATGTCACCTGTCCCTGCCTTCCCTTTAATCCTGACCCATAAGCTCTTGGTCAGCTCCTCATCCATCCCCAGGCAGAGCTCTGTGCACTCCAGCCGGTCACTGGCATAGAGGGTGACACCCCTTCCTCATCTTCATGTAACAAAAATGTTCTTGATTCATTGAGTTATTTTACTTGTAAAGAATTCAGATGAGGACTTTTCTGTACATGTCCCAGGGGAAAAAAAAATTTCTATTTTAGCTAAAATTAACATTTCATTTCAAATTTCGAGATATAACATAAATAACATAAAGTAACAATAAAGTACAATTATTTTTCTTTTGAAATGTATATAGTAATTATATATTTTTACTAGTTTGACTTATTAATTTTTAGCATCTTGGAAAAATCTTACTTTACCATAGAAATTATTTGTCTAAGCTGTATGGCACACTGGAAATCTCTTAAAAAGTTTTCTTGCAGTATTGTGTTTCTGCATTTGCTCTCTGTACCACCTGAGGAAGCTAGAATTTATATATACTATCACTGTGAAAAATAAGGCTGTTACAACATATTTATTACAATTCTTCTATCAAAAAACATATTAATAAATATTTTTTTCTTTAGATTTACAATGATAAGGCTACTAACTTTTTTTTTTTTTTTTTTAATATTTAAAAATGTCATTATCATATTTCTGTTTGACTTCAGGAATTATGAAAATGCAAATACTTAGATTCATTTGACTCTGTTTATTTAGACCTAGCTAGCTACTTGTGGAATTTTATATCAGTCCAGTACATGAACACAGAAATATACAGAAAATATTGAGATAAATAATTGATAATATAATAAAACAAAAGAAATCTGAAAAGGAGACTTGACATATATATATATATATATATATGTATATATATATCTATATATATATTGCAACAGCTTAGAGTTGCTTATACCTTGAAAAAGCCTTATATAAAAGACGAGATTTCCACTTGTTTGAAGAAATATAAGAGAAACCTTCTAATTTATGAAAACCTGCTACAAGCTTTTCCTAATATTGTATTAAATACATGACAAAGAGACAATAACTGATTGAAATAAGCAAGCCAGCGCTATGTAAAGGGATCCAACAAAGGATTAGCTAGAATTAGCAAACAATCTTGGACATTCCATAGGAGGAAAATACTGTATGGTGATTTGTGCTTACTGAGTAAAACCCAGTTATTCTGACTACACAACACATTTGAAAACAGTACTGCAAGTCAGAAGCTCTTTTAATGTTAACTTATTTTAGCAACATAATTTGTTCACTGAATCTACAATTGTTTTCAGTCATGAACCATTTTGTTAATTATTGTTATATATTATATATATTATTATATTTTTATATATTGTTATATATAATATATATATTAATATTTAGGCAGTAGCAGTGAAATGTAGGCACCTGCTGTTATAGGCATTTAATGTTTTGTCTCAGCAATTTTAGATATATGCATGCTGTTTCTTCTTAAAATTATCAGTAAAGAATTAAAAAATATTTTTAATATTGATAGGAAGTCTGACAGATTTTTCTGAATTTTCATAAAGGTTTTTTTTACAGAGACAAACCAAGTAGATTTTTAGCTGGAATAACTGCAGAATTTCTCCATAGTTTTCTTAATGCCGTGTAATAAAAATTGAGATGATTGACTACAAGCATAAGAGTCACCAATATGAAACTCTGTATGTGTGAATCATTGCCCATGAAATGTTGCATCACCTGGTCAATATCATTGGTCTTTTTTTCTGACAGTTTTAATCTTCTGGAAGCATGAATTTAGCTTTCAGTAATGTGGTCTTTCTACAAAGATTTAGGTAGCTATGTCCAACAGTGTTCATACCACCAACAGATTGTTCGTCATTAATCACTCATGGTTTATTTATTCTAAAAGAGATGGTTACAGTTTAAATATCACCAGACAGATCTCAGACCTCCTTGGGGTTAATTTAGATACTTGATCAAGTACATGCACTTGGCAGTACACGTAGCTCCCAGCAGATTAAACAAAGGTGCAGCTTTCTCCAAATTCCTTCTCCCACTTAGATTTTTTCACTCACAAATTAATTTTCCTTTAATGAGCAAAGACTGATTGTGTGGGGATGAGAAATTAAGATTACATCTAGTCAGAGACATTTATTGGATATATTCCTTTAGTTTTTCCTTTGATGCCTTTGAACTACATTTAGAAATATAAGAAATAGTCTAAATTTCATGCTATAATAATGTCTTTGGAAATACCTTGCATCATATAAAATATAACTCTAACAATCTTTAAAAAAAAAAACAACAAGATGAAAGTTATAAATGGAAAATCTAGTGTTGCTCCAGCAAAATGTTATCTTTCATATTTTTGAACTATTTCCCATTTTACTCTTCAATTAAAAAATTTAAATATCAGAGACATAAAGACTGATTCTATAGTCTAGTTCACATAGTAATCAAGACATGTTTAGCGTTAGTCACATATCCTTAAGTTCTAGTGAAGTTTAAGCTAATGCTTAAAATTCCACATACACCTAAATGGTTTGCTAAATCTAGGGACAGACATGCAAAACATAAAATTTCTGTGTTTCTTAGTGGAAATTCTTATGCCTACTTGTATCTTTACTTCTTGCAATGTTGTACCGTATGTAAGTATTATATTGTAAGAGTCTTGACTTTTTATGGAGATTGCTCAGTTCTTATTATTTGAACCATTTGTTTCTTCAAGCTGCCTTGTATCAGAAAGGAGTTAGGTAAATAGTAAATTAAAATCCCTCCTTTCTGCAGGGACTTTCAAACTTACATTACTTAGGTGCTTCTGAAAATCCCACTGATTGTCTCATATTAAAACTGATCATTGCCATGAAACCTATATTACACAAGATCTTTTAAAAACCAGGACATCTGACATATATCTATCTGATTACAGAAGTTCAGAATCACTATGCCCCTTTTAAAGCATCTTGCAAATTTAATCACTACTTTCCAGTTTGGTTTTTTTTTTTTTAAATTATTACTGCTGAGCAATTCTTCATGCTTGACATATGGGCAAACACAAGCACTTTGAATCAAGCAACTTTTTTTCCCAAAAAATTCCAAACTCAGCTATACTTCTGAAGCCTGGTTGAAAGATGGATACTTCTGCTTTTGCTGATTAAGCTTTTAGGCCTCACTGTCTAAGCTAATTTCTTCAGAAATCCCTGTACCTGAATTGAGCTCTGGTTATTTTTGAGAGTCTTATGCAGACACCCATTTAGTCTTATAAGAAATTTTCTTCAGTACACCAGATTATTAAACAGAAATAAATGCATACAGTTTCTTTACAAGCTTCATGATTTGGGTGTCACGTTAGTCACATGGTGTCACTTTAGTCTCTCATATGCTAGTCTTTCTTTACAATCGTGTATAAATACATATGCAAGAGGTTATGTATTTGAAGAAAGATGCAAATGTCAGGAAAAAAATGGCTAATTCTTCTTCAAGAATATCTGTGCAACATAGAGGCAGTGATGAATCCCCTGACATGCCACATTTTGTCCTTCAGAGTAAGCAGTGTCCATAAAGCTCCTCTGTCACTGGCCTGTTCTTCAGTCAGTGTTTAATGTTTAAAGGAGCACAAATTGCAAATTCCTTTATATTTCTTATTACTCCAGTGACAGGTTTTCTGAATGTTACACCTCAGATAAGCATCTAATCACAATATAAGGACTTGTGAAAAGTATAATTATTTCAATTTGAGACACAACCTTCAATAAGCTATTTAATATAGTAAGACATATGTTCATCAGAAAAATTGGATGTTTCATGCACCAACAAGGTATTTGGAGTATTATGGTAATGGAAACAGAATAAATACATAAACCTTAGACAGAAACTTAAATTTTTGCTTCATTTCAATGGTCTAAATAGTTATAATCAGAGAATAGAAACATACTAAAATAAATTTGATCTGATAATAATCATCTGTTGTGATGTTTATATGCAGGATTTTAATATTTTGGCTTCACAGAGTGGCTCAAAAAAGCTACATATGTCAGGTGAGCTGTGATAAATTTACACCTGACTCTGTAACTCCATATACATTTTATTAGGCTTACAAGCTGTTTATTGAAATATCTTGACTAGTGAACCAGATGATAGTTTCATAATTGCCTCAATCTTTTTCAGTATTCTGCTTTTTGGGGTCAGCTCCAGGACCATCTCTTAACAGTTGACATACCTTCTGATATTCTATCTTAATGAAATGTTTTGTGGTTTCTGTATGAACTGTGTGAGCTCTTACTGCACAAACTGCCCTATTATCTTAGTGTGGAAAACTTGGAACACAACAATGAATAGCTTCAAATTTTACATCCAAGTATTAAAAAAAAGCACGCTAACTTCTAGACAGTGAGTTAAAATAAATTTTTGTTTGTAAAGAACATTTTATATGCCTTGTTTGTTATAATGTACCAGAGAAATGGCCTAGTCAGCATATTTGATCTTAAAAACATAATGCATATGAATAAGCTTTGACTAATAAGTAAATCCCATAAAATACAATAATTAACTCCTCTACACATTGAAGGTTTTATAAAATGCCTATTTATATCACTAAAATAGGGTAATCATTCTTGTAGGGACTGAAGGCTCTCACAAATATCCTCATAAAGATGTAAAAGAGTCAGTCTGAGGGAAAGCCAATATAGAAGGATGAGCCTACTGAGACTGTAGAAGATGAATGTGACAATCAAAAGATGTATTATTATGTGGAGTGACATACAATAGCCATTTTTTATAGCAGACATCATAATTAGATCATATGTTCCAGGAGAAAAAATCATAATATAGCAAGAAAATAAGGAATTTATCAATTGATTAGACAAATATTAAACAAAGGGAAAAAGTTTGAAAACTGACAAAATATAAGGTTTCTGGAAAACATAACTCAGATGTGAAAAATAATGGAGACAGAAAATTTAATTTCTCAAGCTCAGTGTAGAAAACACAGATGTAATAGGGGAAAAGAAGTCACCAAGTTATGAATCAGAAGATGCAGCCTAAAAAGTTAATCTTAAGTAATAGAAACATCAAAATCTTCACAGATGTCAAGGCAAATGATCATTGCCATCAAAAGAAATAGGAGAATATACTTACACTGATGATTAATAGATAAAATGAGTATTTTTTCAAGATATTCCAAACAGATCAGGATTATCTTTATGGATATTGCATTGCTCCCCAAATCTTTGTATCTGCAAATAATTATGCAGTACAAAGAAAGCTGTAAATGCTACCAGGAAGCTGCATTAATCTGCTATTAATAAAGTGTAACAAACTTCTAAAGGTGACCAAAATATGACTATATTATTGCTGATACAACATTTGAAAAGAAGAGAACGTTATAACTACAATGCTTTTAATTGTCTAACTGCTGAAGAGAAAACACTTGTCAAACTCCAATCACTGTCACAGCACAACTTTATTGACAGTACCAAAGAATTCTTAGCTGGATTGCTGTCTACAGTGGAAGAAATCAAAAACAAGAAACAAAAATTAAAATTATGACATTTCAGGGGAGGAAGATTATGTATTTTGATTCCTCTAGAAAACTTGAGAATAAATTGCTAGTCATCGTTAACTGTACTTATGTTGACGCTTTGATGCTTTTCACCAGAGCACTTTACGGAAGGATAACGGACAACTACAGAAGAAAGTACATAATTTTTCAGTAATATAAAAGACAGCAGAATGTTCACGTATTATATTTATTATTCCATGAATGGCATTCTAAAATTTTCCAAATAAATTTTAGTGGCTTAAAATAGCAACAGAAAACAAGTAGTAATGTTAAGTGCTACTCTTGCTAGATTGACTCAGAAGTGGAGAATCTATGGAAACCTCAAAGATTTGTGGAATATGTAGATCCTCCCTCAGTTGCTGTATGTAATATATAGACCAAAACCTAAAAAACCCACTAGTTATCTCAAATGAAAAGGCTTGAAAGGTTTCAAATTAGAAAGACCTTTAAAAAAAACAACAACAACAACAACAAAAAAAAATCATACATGTTAGAAAAGCTAAACCAAAGCATATGCTGAAGAATTTGTTTGTAGCCATGGTGTTTAAGAAGAGTTTGCAGGAAAAGGTATTAGATTGTATAAATGACAACAACTGAAACAACTGAAAAAAGTTAACAAGCAATGTCACAAAAGGCTTTGTTCAGGTCAATTTGACTATACGGTATCTCTACCACTGTGCCATGATGGAACTATATAAATAGAATAATATCATGAATAGGGAAACAACAGGAAATGGACATTATTTTTGCTTAAATCTTAAGTTTTTAAAATATGACAGTAAGTACAGAAGTAAAACTGTGTAACTTCATCCAACACTATGAATTGCATGAAAGAATAGCAAAACTAGGTGCTTATGTTATGTAGTGTTGGCCAAAAATTTTGAGCAATAAAATTTGCTGGTGAATGAACTGAGTGCTGAAAAGGGAGCCAGTCCCGTTTATTTCACCAAGGATTCCAGAACAAAGCATGAACTAAAGATGATAAAGACCAACTAAATTATGACAGTACATCTTTAGCAAAGTTGTGAGAGTATGGGTGATTATCTCATAAAAGCAGAAGAATGTTGGATGTGATGACGGTATTTTTGGAAAATCATCCTTTGCCCCAGGATTCAGGAATAAAAGAAGAACAAAATAAAGTTGAAGCCAACTTCCATATAGACAGCCCTTACAATGTTATGGCACAGTTCATGGCCTAATCTCAGAACCTGAGGTTACATCCTGCTCAAGGTTGAGTTTCATCTTGACATAGTTTGCTGCAGAATGTGGAATAGGAACTGCTGAAGTATGAAAACTGACATTTAATTCCTTTATTGTAAATGGTTCTTGCCTGCAAGCCATCTGCAAAGGAGTCATGAAGCACAACCACAATAAAGAGGGTATATGAGCCGACACAGGCAGGACACATCAACAACCACAATCCACAGATGAAATGCAAAGAGTAAATTTATTCTTGTTACCTCGCAACCCAGGGGATCTCTGCAGCAACACTCAGGCAGAGGCACTAAAGCAGGGACACAGGCACTGCGGGGCTTGGTCCTTGCTAACCAAAAAGAAGCAAAGAAGGAAAAAGATCTCTAACTTGCTGCTTTCCCCTGTATATATCAGGGATTTTTGCAGATGTACTCTTCCACTGTGCTTTGATCTTTCCCACAGCAGGGCAGGAATCTCACAGATGTTTGATAGGGTTCCTCTGAGTCTCTCACAGGCCTGTGTTATCTAAATGCAGACATTCTACTCATCAAGCACACAGAGCTAAGCAACAATTCGTGTGATATATGTGGTTTTTGACACCTCAGCTGTAAGTCACTTGAGCATGTTTACAATCCTCCTTGACAATCTTTCATTGTATTCCCACAGAGGGAAAGATCAGTTTGCCTTCCAAATGGTAATTTTACAAGCCAAATAAACAGACCAAGAAAAATAAGGAGATACAAAAAATAGGCAGTATACCTAACTGTTCATTAGAATAATGGTTTATCATAATGTACCGTGATGTATCATGACACACCTTTAAATGTACATCACATAGATGTTCACATGCCCAAAAACCACTGAATAGCATTGAAACAAGGTAGACAAGGCTGTCAAAATTGAAGTGGCTCATGTGTAGGAGTGAATGTGAGGAGTGAGTGTGGGAGGAGTGTAGGAGTGAGCTATTTGTAGCTTGATGGGCCCACGAAACATTGGGACATCTAGGGAGAGAGGCAACATACTAATGGGCTGGTGGACCTGGCTCTGGAGATCATCACACAGGTCACCAATGAATGTGAAACAAGTGCCATGATCAAGTGAGCCACAAGAGCAAAGTTGCCCTGAAATAGACAGCGGTGGCTGGATTTTTGATATGGTAAGACCTGGCAAATTGACTATATCGGACCACTGCCATGAACACACCAAGGCAAGCACTACATACTCACTATGGTGGAAGCAACTACAGGGTGGCTAGAAACAGTCTGTAAGTCATGCCACTGCCCAAAACACCATCTTGGGCCTTGAAAAGCAAACTGTAAAGCAAAAAAAAAAAAAGATTGCTTTAATTTAAACACATTTTAATCTAATTTAAACACTATTTAACAGACAGAATGGGACACTGAGAAGCCTTACCATAACTTAAAACACCTCCCCCTACTTCTCCCTACTTCCCTGGGCCCAGATTTTGTTCCAAATATTTCTACCTCCTCTCCCAGATGCACAGGGGCAGGGGATGGGGTTCATTCAGTCCACCACTCCTTCTTCCAAGGAGGGAGGGAGCACTCTTCTGCATTGTTCCCCCTGTTCCACATGACGTCCCTCTCAGCAGACACAGTCCTCCACAAATTCTCTTTGCCATGAGTCCTCCCCACAGGATACCTTCTTCTCGAGATGCTCTGGCATGGGTCACCTCCACATGTTTCAGTCCTTCCAGTGCCTAAGTACAACATCAGGGGTTTCTTCTTTCCATAGGGTCCCAGCCTAGTGCAGCCACCTACTCCAGCATGGGGTCCTCCACAGGTTGCAGGCAAATCTCTGAGTCTCTGGTGACCTCCATGGGTGGCAGAGGGGGTGGCCCTACTGTCTCACCATGGGATACTGGGGGGGTGGGGTGGTGTCCCTGCTCTGGTGCACCTTCACCCCTTCCTCCTCCTTCCTTCCACTGACCTTTATGTTCACATAGGTGTCCTTCTCATAACTCCTTGAAAAAGTCCCAACTCCCCTCTCAGATTTCCTTTCTTAAATATACAATTACAGGGGCACAGCCACCATGGCTAGTTGACTTGGCTTTGGCCAGAGGCAGGTCCGACTTGGAGCTGGAGGAGCTTTGAGAAGGTTCTCATGGGTGTCCACCACTGTAGCCCCCTTCCCCGCTACCAAAACCCCCATCACACACAATCCCAACACAGGTACCTGTTGGAGAACGGCTTGCAGAGAGCAAGGCCATAGCTCCCTGCAGGAGCTGGTTGGCCATAGCTCCCTGCAGAAGTCGGTCCCAGCCACCTGAGGTAAACAGAGGAAAGAACCCAGGGTACAGTTATGTAAACAAGGATGAAGACCCAAGGCTCAGTTGTGCTAGCGAGGATTGTTGTGAGAACACAGAGATAAGTTGGGGCACATTATGACCTTGGGGGTCAGAGAAAAGCAGCCCTGGGAGAGAAGCAGGTTCACAGGAAGAAAGATGTTTATGCATACCAGAAATGCCACAAGGGGCTGGTGTATTATAATGTGACTTTTTAGATGTACCCAATGGCTGAGATATTATAATGTAGTTTCTTTAATGTATCCAATAGAGTTACAAGTAGTGTATTGTAGACTGCTTATATAAGGTGTGATTTCTTTCAATAAAGTTGAAGCTTGCTCTATCATTCACATTGAATCGGCTGCTTGCTTCCTCCGCCCGCCGCAGGTACCCATGAAGGAATTGAGTCAGACAGTGAGACTCATTTCCAAAATAACCTCATAACCTCCTGGGCCAAGAAACATGGCATTGGCTGTGTGGATCACATCCCCTATCACCCACAAGCCTCTGGAAAAATTGAGAGATATAATGGACTGTTAAAGACTGTGTTGAAAGCATTAGGCAATGGGGCAGGGAAGCACAGGGATATAAATTTAGCAGAAGCTACTTGGCTGGTTAACACCAGAGGATCTGCTAACCACCCTGGTCCCATCCAAACAAAACCCTTACATACTATGGGAGGATATAAGGTCCCCATAGTGCTGACATGGTTTAACCCCAGTCGGCAGATAAGATCCACACAGCCATTCATTCACTCCCCTCTGGTGGGATGGGAGAGACAATCAGACAGATAAAAGTGAGAAAACTCGTGTGTTGAGATAAAGGCAGTTTAATAGGTAAAGCAAAATCTGCCTGCACAAGCAAAGCCAAGTTAGGAATTTATCCACTATTTCCCATCAGAAGGCAGGTGTTCAGGCATGTCCAGGAAAGCAGAGCTCCATCACACCTAATAGTTACTTGGGAAGACAAATGTCATTGCTCCAAACATCTTCCCCTTCCTTCTTCTTCCCCCAGCTTTAAAAAGTGAGTATGATGCCATCTGGTATGGAATATTCCTTTAGGTAGGTGAGGTCAGCTGTCCCACCTGTGTCCCCTCCCAACTTATTGTGCACTCCCAGCCTACTCACCGGTGGGGTCGTGTGAGGAGCAAAAAAGGCCTTGACACTGTGTAAGCACTGCTCAGTAATAACTAAAATGTCATTGCATTACCAACACTGTTTTCAACACAAATTCAAAACATAGCCCCATACTAGCCAGCATGAAGAACATTAACTCTATCCTGGCCAAAATCAGAACAAGGGCATGCACATAAGGAAGTGGCTGGGGAAGGCAGGGTGGATTGTTTCTCACTTGAGCAAAGTTAAAGCTGTTCATGGCATGATCTTTGCTCAAGGACATGGGTGTATTTGGTGGCTGATTCAGAAGAATGGGGAGATGTGGCCAGAACTGGGCAAGTGGTCCCAAACCAAGATGATGTAGGAACGCAATACTTGAACATGCTGCTTTTTCTGTGCTAAGCACCCATCTTGACAGATGGGACCCAAGTCATCACCTACTCTTATAAACATTTGGGGAAGTGATGGAAGACCATGGAATGGAAGAATAATATCTATCTGTTAAGGGACAGGGGATAGTAGTTAAGGAGAATGTATAAATATGTATGTTGCATATAAAGATGGCTTAAGTATGTAGTATAAATTGTAGATGTTGGTAAGAAGGGACTTCACTTATGAGAAATAGATACAATAGTATGTATCCCATTGCATGTTCCTCATGTTCCATACATTGGGCTCCACAAAGGACTGTTTCCTTGACTGGGAATCAAGCACCAAATCTTAACCACTAGACCACCAGGGAACATGATTAGATTAGAATAGATTAGATTAGAGTACTAGTTTATAGTAGATTTCACCTAAATTTACCTATTTAAAATTTGTATAATTTGGAGATGTGAGTTTCCTCAATAACCTCTGAAAAGAGAAAGGGAATTCCTCCCAGCCTTCTAAAATACATATCTTCAGATGGTATGAGTGTCCCACCTGAGACCCCTCTTTCTCTACCACCTATTGTCTAGGTGATCAGGTTATCTAAATGCCCAGAGGTACAGGTACATTAAATTAATCTTACTCTTGGTGTTAATAAAAATGGGCATCTAATGCTATATACATCACTTCTGTCAGACTAGGAGGGGTTTGGAGGGGCATGAGAAAATCCTTTTGTGAGTCTAGGGGATTACATTTTACTGAATGCCTATGTTCAGGCAACTGAATACCGTAATGGTAGTAGAATACTCATCATGCAAAGTGGGTCTTAAGTGGAGCACTGCAGTGGATGGCAATAAACTCTTCAGAAGAGATAGTCAAGGAATGAGGGACAGTGAGGCAGCCCTGTATGCTAAGGAGTGTTTTGACTGTCTAGAGCTTTATGATGGTGGTGATAGGGTGCAGTGTTTATGGGCAAGAATCAAGAGGAAGACCAACAAGTCAGATTTCATGGTGAGAGTGTGTTATAGGTCACCCAACCAGGATGAAGAGGCAGACAAAATGTTCTATAAGCAGCTGGGAGAAGTCTCACAAGCCCTTGTTCTCATAGGGGAGTTCAATTTACCAGATGTTTGCTGGAAATACAATACAGCAGAGAAGAAACAGTCTAGGAGGCTCCTGGAGTGTGTGGAAGATAACTTCCTGACACAGCTGCTGACTGAGCCACCTAGAGAAGACACTTTGTTGGACCTGTTGTTCATGAACAGAGAAAGACTTGTGGGTGTTGTGGCGGTTGGAGGCCATCTCAGGCATAGCAATCACAAAATGATAGTTTCAATTCTCAGAGAAGTATGGAGAGGGGTCAGCAGAAGTGCTACCTTGGGCCTCTGGAGGGCAGACTTTGGCATGTTTAGGAGACTGGTTGACAGAGTGTCTTGGAAGGAAGGGCAAAGGAGTTCAGAAAGGTTGGACATTCTTCCACAAGGAAATCTTAAAGGCACAGAAGGCCCTCCCTCCATGTGCTGAAAGATGAGCCAGTGGGGAAGACCAGCCTGTCTGAACTGAGAGCTTTGGCTGAAACTCAGGAAAATATGAAGAGTTTATGACCTTTGGAAGAAGGAACAGGCAACTCAGGAGGACTACAAGGGTGTTGTGAGGTTATGGAGGAAGAAAATTAGAAGGGACAAAGCCCAACTAGAACTTAATCTGGTTACTGCAATAAAAGACAATGAAAAACTTTTCTATAAATACATTAGCAACAAAGGGAGGATTAAAGACAATCTCCATCCTTTATTGGATGTGTGCAGAAATATAGTGAAAAAGGCTGAGGAAAAGGCTGAAGTACTTAAAGACTTCTTTGCCTCAGTCTTTAATAGTAAAACCAGTTGTTCTGTGGGTACCCAGCGCCCTGAGCTGTAAGACAGGGACAGGGAACAGAATGAAGACCCCATAATCCAAGAGGAAATTATTAGCAACCTGCTATACCACTTAGACACACACACATCCACAGGGCCAGATGGGATACACCCAAGCATACTAAGAGAGCTGGCAGAAGTTCTCACCAAGACACTTTCCATCATTTATCAGCAGTCCTGCTAACTGTGGAAGTTCCAGTTGACTAGAAAATAGCAAATGTGACTCCCATCTACAAGAAGGGCCAGAAGGATGATCCGGAGAACTACAGGCCTGTCAGCCTGACCTCGGTGCTCTGGAAGGTTATGGAGCAGATCATCTTAAGTGCCATCACACAGCATACAGAGGATAACCAGGTGATCGGCCCAGTCAGTATGGGTGTGGAGGCTTGAACTCAGCTGGCAGCCAGACGCCACATGGCCAGCCATTCACCTCCCCCTCTATCCTCTGGTAAGATAAGGGAGGGACAAAAGAAGAGAATTTGTGTGTTGAATAAAAAGAAATTTACTAATAACAAAAGAACAAGAGTAACAGTAGTGAGTTCAAAAGAAAATGGGTAAAATGCAACAGTGTCTTGCTGAATGCAGCGACTGCCCCCCACAGCAACAATACTGCCTGACAAGCAGAGTGTGGCAAGAGAGCAAGCCTGAGAGCTAGCCCCCACCCCACCTGGGCATGACATCATGTGGTATGAAATACTCCAATGAAAATTAAATCCATCCTGGTTGAAAACAGGACAATGGGTTTATGAAAGGCAGGTCCTGTTTGACTAACCCGATCTCCTTCTACGACAAGGAGACCTGCTTACTGTATGAGGGAAAGGCTGTGGATGTTGTTTACCTTGACTTCAGTAAGGCCCATTTGCCACAGCATTCTCCTGGCAAAACTGGCTGCTCGGGGCTTGGATGGGCACACACTTTGCTGGGTAAAAAACTGGCTGGGTGGCCGGGCCCAGAGTGTTGTGGTGAATGGAGTTAAATTCAGTTGGCAGCCAGTCATGAGTGGTGTCCCCCAGGGCTCGGTTTTGGGGCCACTCCTGTTTAACATCTTTATTGATGATCTGGACGAGGGGATCAAGTGCACCCTCAGTCAGTTGGCAGATGACACCCAGTTGGGTGGGAGTGTTGATCTGCTCGAGGGCAGGGAGGCTCTGCAGAGAGACCTGGACAGGCTGGATGAATGGACTGAGACCAATTGTATGAGGCTCAACAAAGTTAAGTTCCAGGTCCTGCACTTGCATCACAACAACCCCATGCAACCCTGCAGGTTTGGGGAGGAGTGGCTGGAAAGCTGCCTGGCAGAAAAGGGCCTGGGCATGGTGGTTGACAGCCGGCTGAATATGTGCCAGCAATGAGCTCAGGTGGCCAAGGTGGCCAACAGCATCCTAGCTTGTATCAGAAATAGTGTGGTCAGCAGGACTAGGAAAGTGATCGTTCCCCCTTGTCACGTCCCGCTCAGATGAGGGAGACAAGTGACTCAGATTCGCAAATCCCCAGTGAAGCAGACAAGTGTCAAAGTCCAAACATTTATTAACTACCCACAATGTACTAATTAAACACACAATAATTGGCTAAGTATATAGCAAGTTGTGGCGAGCAATACAATATGGCTTGCATTTCTTAATGGGAAAGGAAAAAGAGGGAGATAGAGGGAATGGGGGAATACAGATCACTGGTCCAGGTTTCTGTGCCGATCCTTCCAGCGAGGGTTCCAGGAGGTGGCCATCTTCTTTGCTTGCATCTGTCTTCTTCGCTTCATAGTGTTAACATTTATTTTTTTAAAATTTATATGTGGCTTGTCTACATTTTTTGATCCTTAGCAAAGCCAAACCCAGCTGAATTATGACCCAATGTATACCAGGCATTCTGACATATTTCAGTGGAAGCTGAATCACAACAGTTCTTGGGGTTTTTTTGAGGTATCAGTCCAGCCCTTCATACTGAATCCGTATGGTTCTAAAGGAGGTATCTTCTTTGGAGTGCTTCACCTGTCATCACTCAAGTGCTAAGAGGAATCCTTTCAGTCTCTCTGTGCCTTTAAAAATATATCTGTATTTGCAATATAAATTTATGGCAAGCCAAGAGCCGTGTGGGACCCTCGATTCTCTTTCTACATACATTTGTGCCAATGAACAATCAAAGATATTATTCTCTTCCCTTCTGAATTTTATGAAATAGTATGGCAGTGATAACTGTAAAAAACAGATAAGAGATGTTTTCCCTCCCTCCTATCAGTCAACATGCTCTCTTCCAGAAAGAGTTTTACCAGTCATGGAATATATTTTCTCAAATGGACCACTTTGTCTATTTCTCCAATGCTGATTAAAGAAAATTAGAAACACTTTGCATGTAACACTAGTGCCCTACAGATTTGTTTGACATGTATTTTGATAATTTAGTCTTATTTTAATAAATGTGTAACCATTAGTGTATTACAAAGGTCACCAATATATCATTCATGCACTGAGTGATTTAAGCTCTTTCTCTCTTTTCTACATTATGCTATAGATAGAAACCATTTTTTGCCTTGAGAAACTGCTTCTGTATACATAATTGCTCATTCATATTTTTTTCAGTATGATTCTAGCAAGTATTGAGATGCAAGAGGGAAAAACGGCTAGAAAGACTAAAATTCGAGCTATGTCAATCACTGATCTGTGAAGAATTAAAAACTAGTTTCATTTTAGAAAAATAAAGCTAATAGTCTTAGGAAAACCCCATCTATTCAAGTTCTTGTGTGTCTTTCATATAAAACAATGGGCATAGTTCCATGATATGCAAACAGGTATATGTAGTTCATATGAAATTTCCTTAAGATTCTTTTTCCTAACTAGCATGCGAACTTAAATTAGAAAAGTTATTTGTCTTTAATTCTTCAGTGCCAGATATGTAAATACTGTTCAGAATATTTTTTATAAAAAGATAGTTCAGCATATTGGAATGAATCAATTTTGCAAATATAAAAAAAGAAATAATAGTTTATAGCTGGAAATGTACTTTGAAGATCTCAATAGGGAATAATGTTTCACTGATCTGGGGAGGGAAAATAGTACTGAATGGCTTCTCTAGTGCTTAATTTCTGTGGCATAGAAATAATAAACCAAACTATACGTTATAGCTGATCTAATCTACAAAAGAAAACTTGGGGCAGATACAAGAAAAATTATTTATAATGTTCAGTAGTGACTACTGCAAAACCTCAGTAATTTACAGAATCTGCAAGGGAAGAGGCATCTAAGTACAGAGACACAGTCCAGCACTGGAAGTAGGGAACTATCTCAACAGGATTCAACAGATATTTAGCAAGATATGTGCTAGTATTTAAGGAAGCAGTGGTTAGTGATTTCTCAGAAATGTGTGATGGGAGGTTGACTCCCAATAGACTCAAGACAGGAATGAAGTAGGATCTCTGACATTCTTTTAGTCATTGAATATATTGAACAAAATAGGTCACCTTCAATCTGATCACGTGTGTGAAGCCTGTTAGCCATGAATTCTCTAAGAACCTTTCTGCTCTGAGTCTCTTAGTAGATTTGGATAGAAAAAATACTGATGCTTGCAATTTTGAAGAGGTAGGAATGAAGTTGATGTACACAATAAAAAGCAAGGTGTTTATGTGACTTCCATCTAATATTTTGGAAACAGGAGACCTTGTGCTGCTTCTAGAATTGAATGGGAGATGAAAAGGATTTTGTGAATCTCAGTTATAGATACAGGAATCTACACTGGTGGCTGAAAAACTCAAGATAACTTTTGAATCTAGTTTCACAAACAGTAGATTTGATGGTGAGCCCTAACTGATTCCATTATTTGTATACAATCCAATATACAAAAAAAAAAATGATGCAGTATGACCAGACCACATTATAGAAAGTCCTGTAAGAAGAGCTCGCTGCATTACTCACTGTAATCAGTGAAGGATTCAGTTCAGAAATCAGAGAACTAAATGTAGATCTCAAGCCATCCCTGTCTACAGACATGGCAACCACTGCAGCCAAAAGAGATCTGAGGCTTTGTTCCGTTGCCCACACATGAATGTTTAGTGGAATTCGAGGTGCTCTAAGGCATACTGTCTGTCTGTTGCTCATCCTAAAGTATACAAGTGTCCTGTACTAGATCCACCAGCCTCGCAAAGATGACTTTGGTTGTTCTAGAGCCTGTTATACAGAATTAAGTGTCTCTATGTGGGCAACTGAACTTAAGACCTAGGTATTTACTTTAGGGTCAACTTCTACCAGAGTTGTAAATTTCACTGATTGTAGTAATTATATATTCATTGACTTCTTGGGGATTTAGATATGTGGCATATCTAGAGGTACCTATACATACAGAGCTAAATTTAGACACTTTAATTTTGCACTGAATTTTGCCATTGAAGTCTGACACTGAACCTAAGTGTAAAGCGCATCAGTTAGATATCATCTTGTAGACAAAAAATCTTTTATTTTTAAGAAGAATGTTGCTATAACCTTTTTTTTTTTTTTTCCTAAACCTCTAAAGACTTTACCTATCCAATGGGAACCAAAATGGTTGTATCAGACAAAAATATTAAGCATGAAATTCAAAAGATGTGTTTATGAAAAGAAGAAAATAGTTTTTTAAATGCCTGTGTTCATTTATATCTGATGTAACAATAAAAAGGAATACCTAATGAAGTGATGATTCAGCTAAATTTAGGCAACTTTGTTTATGCTAGTCTAAATTCTAGAGTTTTCATTGACCTAAATGCATGTGAGCATATCAGTTGTTCACTGGGGTTTGCACTGCAGTCTTTTTTCTGTCTCTGAATCCTGAAGCTATGCATAAGTTAAGAAAACATGCAGAAGGATTTTTGAATTAAGACTCTTAAAACAAGTTGACTGATTTGTCAGGCTTGCAAGATAAAAAGATTGCCTTTCTATCCTAATCAAAGTTTGCTATTATTGCATAATCAGTGTGTAAGGGAAAGAGAGCTTCAAGATTATCTACAGTAGTCATGAGAAGAGTGTTTTGATATATGGCAGTCATTTGTGATGCTATCTTCTGCTTGAGTCTCTAAACTCATACCCTATTCCACCCTTTACATGTTGAACTTCTGAAGTCACAGTCTTGTATTTGCATTGTATTTCAGCAGAATTATGAAAAATTTTAGAAGATGCATGAATAATTTTATTTCTTACAATTTTTTGGAAGTAATTAATTTTGATTCTATCATTCTACTATGTTCTTTGGTGCACAGAAGATAAGTATTTTACAGACATGGATGCATTTATCTGCATTGTGATTATAAAAACAATAATATAATTTGTTTTGGAGATTTGTATTGATAAATGAAGGAGATTGTATTGATAAATAAAACGAATATAAATTAAACTCAAAACTGAAAACACATGAGCTTTGTAATTGCCATTTCTGAAAATTTTGTAGAAGTCAGGAATAAAAATAATGATTACCAGAATATCTCTACACTGACAAAGGCTTTCACATGAACAAGATTTTCAAAATGTCTTGAACTTGTTAAGAAAAATAGTTCTTGGAAAATTGTGCATGAAAATTAGTAAAGAGAATGCTCCTCATGTTGATAACAGTTTTTTTTCATTCCTTGTAAGAATATAATATATATATTGCATATTTCATTATATTTGTGTGATGACAGATGAGACTACCTCTTTTTATTAGGTTATGTGATTAAAAAGCTAATCACAGTGAAAACAGACTCAGCAAGCATCCAAGAAATTATGACAGGCCAAGGCACTCAGCAAGTAACCTGATCAGTGAATATGGATCACACCAAGTCATCTGCTCTTACGATTGTCAAAGAACAACAGTTAGATCATTGTCTCTTGTCCCACCTGATAGTATGACTCATGGAAAGAAGTGTCTTCCTGGAATGCCATACAAACTAAGGGGGATAATTTTCCAAAAAGGTACAGGATTTATTTTGGGATGCAGGCAGAAGAGGATTTTGAGGTGGAGCAGAGAGAATTTGAAGATGGTATAAAACTACAGGGTGTCTTCAGGTGACTGTGAGAATGTGCAAAACATTCAGGGGAAGGATCAAAAGTAGGGGAAGGGAGGGATCAAGTTGGGTCAGGGAGAAAAAGGGGAATAAAAAGGGCAAGTAGGCAAAAGCCTGTCAAATCTGGTAGTTGATTACCACAGTCTGTCATAACTTCTTATTAAATCCATTCTATTTTCTGTGTGGGTCACTCTCTGAGATGCTGTGTGCAGATTGCTTGTGAACTTCAGGTTGGACCAGCCAGTGTGGGAAGAGATCTGTATAGGGAAACACCCAAAGCCTCAGCCTGTGTGTAGGAATGGACCATGGATAGATTTAAAATCTGTGTTAGTATTCAAGGAATCAAGAGTGAGGGTGTGCATATATCCTGACTCCAATCCCAACCACCCTGGGAGGAGGAACGGGATGAGGCCATCTGCGTCGTTCATGTCTGTGTGAGTTCTGTGGGTGTTTATGTGAGTGCTGGTGTGTTTGGCCACGTGTGTGTGTGCATATGCACCAGCTGGGAATACACACTCAGCCTCACTGGGGGCACATGGAGAGCACAGACCCGCAGCAGCCTCCCTTCTATCACATTCGAGTGAGAGGGACCCTGGGAGGATTCATATAACCATATGATTACAATATATGACTATTACCATATATTATTTGTCTGATTCCACGAGGTGCTCTATAGCCTCAGCTCCACTGGCTTAATACAATATTTAATTCCACCTAACAAGGAAATGCTAAGCAGTTATAGGTAGGGAAGTCATAGCAACCAAAAGCTAGCTCACCTCAAACTGAAGGTATTATTCCTTTCTGATTCTAAGAGCATGATTTAAAAAAAGTTAGCAAAACAGTACATTTCATTGCTAAGGATGCTGGCAATGAACAGGCATCGAAGCAATGAGAAGATAGTCATATGATTCTAATGACCGTGTGTTGGTTACTTAGATGAATAGCAGAAGTTGTTGCAGAGCAAAGGACCTAAGAGGCAGCCTATGTGAGAGAACTTGAGTGTCTGCAGTTATTTCTGGTGAAGGTTCTCCATTTTATTTTTAAAATCATGGTTCCTGTTCATGCTGCAAAGAAGGTAGGGATTAAACAAATGAAGGTGTCTTCATCATTGCATCCTTGAAACAAAATTACAGAGGGGTATTTTGTGCACAGATTGACCAGGCAGAATAAACTCTGCTATTTCATTGCACATCTGTTACTGACTCCAAAAAAAGAATATCATCTAAGCAGATCACACCACTGAGCTAAAGAATCTAAATTCTTTATAAAAGTCTGTCATCAAAGTATTGTTTTATACCATTCCTGCTTAACAGAGGGGGACTAGATGGGATCATATGTTTCAGAAGTTCCTGGCATGTGCAGTGCTGCCAGAATTAACAAGTGTGTGCCATTTTTGCTGTTACACTGTTGACAGAAAACTGACACTTGCTAGCGACATAGCGGAAAGTGCTCTTGGAATTAACTTATTGACAGATATCTATCAACTAAAAACAGTAACAGAAAGTGATGTGCTGCTGGCAGTCTATTACTTGAGCTTTAATTGAGAGAAGAACTCCATATAGCTTTGTACATATTTAGCAGGTTAGAAGGACCCCTGTAAAGCAATCCTATTCCTTTGCTTTACTTAATCTACTTGCATGCTATTTTGTTGTCTGGGAGGAGTTGATGAGTTTGGTGTGAAAGTCTTCTAATTCATCACTCAAAATTAAAGGGCACATACTACTTATTCTCTGTTTTTCTCCTCAGAATTCATTTGTTCTACATTTTACCCTGAGTTTTAATGCATCTTCTGCAAAGCTATCACTGTTGATCACTCTGAGTTAGTAGATTTTAAGATGGGTTATTAAACATCTACCAGATTATTTTTCCCTCAAATTTCAACACTCAATCAGATCTTTTCTTCATCATTTCCTACTTCATGAAATCAAGATTCTGAAACTCTTTGAAATTATATTATCAGACCTCTAATAACCCAGACTGATTTGTCCATTTATCTGCTTTCTTTCCTAATTTGTCTTATCTGCAGTTTTCTTCTCTGCTTTCAAAGATGGTGTAGCTATTAGTATAGTAAAATTATAGACACTAATTCAAAAGACACAGTTACGTATTCTCTAGGATCAAATTAGCACGGTAAAAGCTTCAGTAGCTCACATTACTTGCCCTTAGGATAAAGTTTTGAGACAGGACTAAGCAAGGTGGAAGGGAAAGTAATTTGTGTGTTATATAGAATCAGGAATGTTGCTTATGTGCAGGAAATACCAGTGGTAGACTGCAGGTTTGTTGTCTGAATACAGTAACAGAATAGAGGGGTCATAAAAGTTGATGGAGTAATGTGCAAGTAGGGTCACAGTTCATGGAGCACAAAGCAGCTGCAAGGCATGCTACAATGGAAATATAAAGCTGGTCCATCACTACACTATGGTCAGAGGCAGGATTCCTTTTCCCTTCATTTCCATGTATCTTGATTATTTGGGCTGACAACACAAACATCTATGTGCCCAGTTTCAGATATCCAGGCAGTCCTATGAAATACAAAGTTACTGAATAAAAGTTTTTCTGAAAGCAAGGCAGAAGTTGTGATGGAGAATACAGCAGAATACAAGCACCTAAGAATGAGGAATAGAAAGGGAAGATGAAGGGAAAATACCACATAATGCTCACATGCATTCAAGGTATTTTGAAATAAAGGAGAATTAAAAGTTGCACAGTAATTCAACCTGCCCAGATGAAAGATTTGCATTTAAAATGTAGGTTCGTAATGCTCTCTGCAATAACTCCATGCCTCATCATTTAACCTTGGCAATATACTCTCTTCCCAACTTAATAGCACATAAATAATTTCCTACAGTTGTTAGCAGCAAAATGACTTGTTATTCTCTCAGATTGGTGGGAGTTTCAGCAGTTTTGCATAAACCTAAATCAGAACCTCAGAAGTTCATGAAGGTCAAATTTGGTGCATCAGTGACACCATTTATTGGTTATAAGAAAAAGCTCTGAACATGGAAGTATTAAGTTAAAGTTAATTTAAAAATACTATTTCTGTTGCTAAAACATGAATCCTGTTAGAATTCTGCATTATCTTGAATTGTAAATTACCAGGATTAGATGTTGAACCCTATCCACCAGGAATTTAAAAGGCAGAATATTAGACAATGAAATTGGAAAAGATATACTCTTAATTCTTTATAAACAAAAACTAGAACAAACCTTTCAATTTTCTGACTTGGAAGGCAGACAAAGATTGTCACTCCCTCAAATATCCTTTGCCTTCCCAATGCATCCCACAGACACAGTTATTTACTGACTTCAAACTGAGTAATATCAGGGATTATTTACCTATCCATGAATACATTCAGGAGAATCTTGAATTCACAATGAGACACATTGTGGATGCATTAGATATTGTAAAACTGCTTTACATTCTGTAAAAGTACACCCTGCATTTCACTAACCAGGTTTTACTGACATTACAGTGAGCTTTACTAAATCTGGAACAGATTGAACTCATCAAGATACTTAGTTGTGTGCATGTATATCTCAAATTAGCTGTTGATCAAGAAGGTGGGGTGGGGAGCAATCAAGTATCAATAGCTGTTAAAAGACACTCCACCCACAGAACAAGAAGTCAAGGAGTGCGGTGAATCACTGTCTTGGTATGCTAGAATCTTGATAACCTAGCCGTGGCTCGTAAACAGTCCTTGTCCTCATCTCCCACAGAGATCGCCTGGGTTTTCAAGCAGTTTTCACTACAGTAAGAGACGGAAAGTGAGAAGTCAGACCTCTCTAGAGGGAAGAGAACACTGAAATAGATCTAATAAAATGTAGTGCTTTCTTTCCCTTCCACTCTGAGGATATGCAAGACAGCTAAAACCTTTATCAACCTATACTGATGTTGCCAACTCTAAGGTAGGATTTATAGCAGGCAATAATTCTGAAAGCCAAAATATGCATCAGAATTAAGCTTTGTTGAAAAGTTCAATTTTCTGGAATAAAGCACACTTTCAGCTACATTTCTTCTCCCTAGAGATTACAAGAGAAAAATATGTGGCTAACAGTAGTTAGGCTGCTTAAAGAATGACTGGCAGGAACTTAGATGCTATGATGGTGACTGCAGAACAAGAGATGATACCGAAATGGCAACAAAACTAATCTTCAGTTCATGGGCTACCAGTGACAGGAAAGGGGAAAAAAGGGTCCTGTATTAGTGAAAAGTAATTGCATTATTAATGGGATTCAGTATCCATTTTGCTTTTGGTCTAGTTGTATTGATTAATGTTATCAAATCTTTCTGGTCAAACTGGTTGGAGTCTCCCTGTGCACAATTAAATCATGAAAAAAGTCCATGTTCACTTTAATCCTTGTATTTTGCCAGCATGGTATAAACAGTAAAAATGGCACTATAGGTTGTTTTATTGATATTTTAACTGCAGTAATATACTTATGCTGTCATAAAATTGTAGATAGACTTTAAACTTGGTGGAGCAGTGAGATATAAACTGGGTGAAGGGGGAGATTTATATGTAAATTCAGCAGCAAACTGGTAGATTAATGAAAAAAAAACCCAGCATTCTGGTTGCAACATTAATCTCAGAAATAGCATTAATAATGTTTTAGAGGAAAAAATTATATTTTATATTATAATCAAAATTTCATTAGCATTCCAATAAACTGAAAGTCTGTGCTTTGAACTCCAGCAAAACTAATCACTTATAAGGTCCACAAAAGTTCTGCAGCCTATTTGATTCATTTATTCTAAATGTGCATTTTAATGTTTCATTTTGCCTTTGGAAAAAACACAATTTTGAAAATTTTAAGATTAATCTTTGCAATTTGAGAGTGCTGTAAATATGGAGAAAAATAAAACAACTTAAAATATACTTCTCCCACCTCCCTCACCCCCTCACCAGCTACTACACTTAAAAGCAGGACACTCATGTTTTTGGCTGGGTTTTTTTCTTTTTTTTTAAGGTAAAGTACCTGTGCATTTTTGAGAGCAAAAAGTAAAGGAGAGTCTTGACTGATAAATCACTGAAATCAGTAGTCCAACATTACTGGGTTATGTTCTTCTGTTTGTGGTGGGTTGACCCTGGCTGGACGCCAGGTGCCCACCAAAGCTGCTCTGTCAACTCCCCTCCTCAGCTGGAGAGAGGAGAGAACATGTAATGAAAGGCTTGTGGGTTGAGATAAGGACAGGGAGACATCATTCACCAGTTAGTCATGGGCAAAACAGGCTCAACTTGAGGAAATTAGTTGAATTTATTACCAGTCAAATCAGAGTAGGGTAATGAGAAATAAAACCTAAATCTTAAAAACACTTTATCCCCATCCATCCCTTCTTCCTGGACTCAACTTTACTCCTGATGTCTCTATCTCCTCCCCACCAGCAGTGCAGGGGGATGGGGAATGGGGGTTGTGGTCAGTTCATCACCCACTGTCTCTGTTGCTCCTTCCTCCTCAGGGGAGGACTCCTCACACTCTTCTCCTGCCCCAGCGTGGGTCCCTCCCGCAGGAGACAGTCCTCCATGAACTTACCCAACGTGACTCCTTCCCATGAGCTGCAGCTCTTCATGAACTGGGTCCTTCCCAGGGGGTGCAGCCCTTCAGGCACAGGCTGCCCCAGCGCGGGTCCCCCACGGGGTCACAAGTCCTGACAGCAATCCTGCTCCAGCGGGGGCTCCTCTCTCCATGGGGCCACAGGTCCTGCCAGGAGCCTGCCCCAGCTCAGGCTTTCTGCAGGGTCACAGCCTTCTTCAGGCATCCACCCGCTCCGGCGTGGGGTCCCCCACGGGCTGCAGGTGTGTGTCTGCCCCACCGTTCCCTCCCTGGGCGCAGGGCACAGCTGCCTCCCCAGGGGCTGCACCACGGCTGTGGGGGCATCCTGCTCCGGTGCCTGGAGCACCTCCTGCCCCTCCTTCTGCACTGGCCTGGGTGTCTGCACAGTTGTTTCTCTCACATATTCTCTCTTCTGACTGCGGTTGTTGTTATGCAGCAACTTTTTACCCCTTCTCACAGAGGTGCTACCATCACTAATGGGCTCGGCCTTGGCCAGTGGCGGGTCTGTCTGAGAGCCGGCTGACATTGGCTCTGTCAGACATGGGGAAGGGTTCTAGCAGCTTCGCCCAGTAGCCATCCCTGTAGCCCCCATGCTACCAAAACCTTGCTGTGCAATCCCAATAAACCTCAATTTGAGTTACCCTTTTCAGTCCTCAAATCACCAGTTAACCCATAAAAAACAAAACCAAAAATAGGTCCTAGCAACAAATAAACATCTGCTATTGCATAATAAAGTACAAACAGATTTATCTTTAAAGTCAACGGAGAGAAACCATTCATCTAATTTAGCAGATGCCCATTTCTGGACCCATACCATATGAGACACTGCAGTGTTGATGACCACATGTGAGGAAGTCCTCTTTAAAAGGTGATTTCTGACCCTGAGATAATCATGTTTGCTCTCTCAGGTGGCTGAAGTTAACCACATTATAGAGCCTTAATTTGGATAGATAACTGTCCTCCCTTACGACTCCCTGCAAAGCATCTTGTGTAAATGACCATGTATGTTCCTGTGTGCTTCTGTTTTATACTTCATTAATGCCAAGGGCCCTTAGGCACACACAAGTGCTTTCCAACAGCATAACAGCCTGAAGGGACATACCGGTGCACCATTTGGGGAAACAAGGCCAGCATACAACCACCACGCATGCTTGATTGAGAAAGGCTCACCAGGGCTCCATCCAGGTAATATCTCTAATCAAGAATTCATCGAAGGACAAGATCTGAGTCAGAGGCCTGAATACATACTAAATATTCATCAAATTAAGGCCAGAATGTCTGAGACTATTTTTTTCTAGATTATATGTCCATTATGGAAAGAATGAAAGTGGCGTGGATCAGGAAATTAATTACAGAGCAGGATGCATTTAGGATACCTCTTGTCTCCAGCACGACCAGAGTGAGAGAATTACACTGAAAGATGCCTCTATCGATCAGCCATGTAACAAATCCTCCTCTTCCCACTCCTTTCTTCTGTATTTTCCTTTTCATATATTCCATAACACCTATTATTATACAAAAAAAAAATATGAAGAGTTCTAAAAATCTTTCTATGCATTCTTTCTGTTTCTTTCCTGCTTCTCCCTTTGCCTGCATTACATTGTCTGTTATCCTGGTTCATCTTTCTCCTATTTTTTCTGTGTCTGAATTGTGTGTTGTTTCCCCCAAGCCAGAGAAGTTACAAGGTGACAGAGATGAGATCAGTCCTGTTTGATTTATGTGGAAGAAATAAAAAATTGCACTTCCATAACTGTAATTTTTCTCTTGCAGCTCTGTTAACCCCTGGAGAGTCACATCATTCAAGTTACTAGTTTTTAGTAAACAAGTGGTTGGATATTGTTGTACTTACTCCTTCCTGATAATTCTCTAGCATCTACTATAATGATGTAGAAGAAAAATAAAATCTTGTGTATTCTCAAAACCATTTAATTCTTTAGTAAAAATTAATATATATTTTTTCTATGTATTTTAAGATGGAGCATATTGCTAACATGAAATCTCATGTAAGAGAGCTCTGAGACTCTATAGCATTATGCTTAGTGCAAGTTTTATCATATCATCCAGGATTTAATTATGGAAATATCCACATTATATATAGAAAATAATCCTGATTTACGAAAGCAGAGCTGGTGAACATTGCATGTTTTCAGACAGGCAATATGCAATGAAGAATTATTTTTTTTTCTGGGAATTTTTTTTGGACAAAACCAAATTATTTTTAACTTCCTTACCTCTGTGTAAAAAAAAAATAAAAAGAGGGGAAGAAGGGAAATAAAAGCTCTCATGTGTCTGAACCATGCTTCATACAAGAGACTTCAGGCTTAGAGGAGTGAGTCCATGAGAACGTCTGCCAGGGGAAGACCCCCTATTAGTCCCAGCAGCTTGACAAGTTACTGCCTTCACTCAGGCCCTGTGGAAGTCACTTTCTCCTGACACTATGAACGGTTCCTACACTGCTGCAGTCAAAATAAGATGAGCTAGCAAAGAACTGTTTATTTTTTAAGCCTCTTCTGACTGAGGCACATAAAAGCATACTGATAAAAGAGTTCAGCTCTTGGGTCAGCAGAGGTAGCAACAGGAGGCAAAGAGGGCAGTGAGGAGGAGGAGAGGGCGACAGCAATTAGCAGGGGAAGGCTGGAGTTTGCAACTTCTGATGGTGGCATATGTGCAACGTGAATTTACTCTTAAGAGAAGTAGTCACCTCTAAACCCCTGCTCCCTTGTGTCACGAGAAATATAACTAGTAGTCTTGCACTCTGTGGTTTTCTGCAGCTAACCAAAGCTGTATAAATTAATATTAATCAGTTACCTTCTACTTTCTACTCAGGAGGCATGTAAAGCTAAAGGTTGTTTCTCTTCTCATTAAATTGAAGTCCAAAGATATGTACTCTGCTGCTAGAGTTATAAAACTACTTTCTTCCCTCAAAAATAAATGTGGTAACCAAAAACACCTTTAATTATCACACCCACTGACCTCTAATTGCTATCTTCATGAATTTATGATTAAGCAAACATTTAATTTAATTTAATGGTGCGGTGCACACTTACTTCAGAAATGTGAATATATTATAGGTTGCCAGATGATAAATTTGATAACACAGCTGCTGTGTTCTGCTCAGATGAGAGAAGAAAACTGCCATGAGGGTTTTCACTAGCTGATCTCTCCTAGTATCAGATGGGTTTGTGGAAACAAATTTCATTTCAGTTACACAAAGACTTTATTTGATCTAGTCTATTAATAAAAATTGCAAATATTCTTTCTTCTTATTTCTGTCTTTAGTCAGGCCACATTTCGCTCCATTGGCAGATTTAAATTTTCACTAAACCTAGTTCTGTAATGCTCCAATATATTCTTAACACTTTTGACCTACTGTGCTTTTCAGATTTTTCTGTTTTACACTTGGAAAATGTCTGAAGAGATTCATTGTAGCTTAAAAACTGGATATATGTTCACAAAGAAGTAAATGCATACCTAGCCACAGCCTGCAGGATGACAGCTTAAGTTGCTAAGAGGTATTTTCTAAAATTGTATATTATTTTTAAGGAGGGATGGGCTCTGAGTTGGTACCTCCATCTTTTGCATCAAGCTCTGATTATCTTGTAAACCCAGGCCTTTTCACAGCTCTCCTCAGGAACCTGTGACGAGAGGAGATTTCAGGTGACGAGATGCAGGATTTCAGTATTGCTCACTCTTTGGAACAAGATGCTCTGACTTTCGTGTGCAGACCTGGCCAGGGCAGGGTGATGCAATCATGCTTGTGAGCTCAGTCCATGTTAATAAAGAGCACATGTTAAGAGCAGATTGAACATATGAACAGTCAACATATACAGTCAACATATATGAACATATACAGTCAACAAGACTGTACTGGCACTGTGCATGGCCACAGGAATAACACGGGAGGGATAATAAGGTATTTGTTTGATATTGCGACACCTGAGTAAAGACACTGTAGCCCTGGTCTCTGTTCCAAGTTTTGTCTACTCTGTGTGTGGTAGAGATCACACAGAAGTCACAGCCACGGGTGCACACCATGGGCCAGCAGGTCCCTGGGCTGGGAGCCACGGCACCGCAGGGCACGGCAGCCAGGGCCCGTCCCAGCCCCGGCAGGACTGGGGCACTGGTGGCAGCCCCAGTCTGGGCATCAGGCACTCCCTGGGGATGGGACGAGGCTGGGCCAGGACGTGAGCCTGTGGGTGGGCCTGGCTTAGCAGGGCCCATGACCAGGCAGGACAGAGCTGTGAGGGGCTGGAGACCAGCCCGGCTGGGGCATCGCTGGGGCAGGGGCTGACGGCCCTGGAGCTGACATCAGGTCCTGGGCTGTGGGAAGGTGGGGGCTCCAGGGCAGCCGATTCAAGCAGTTGCTATTTCAGTAAAAATTCCTGCATGAGAAGGCATTAATGATCTGCATTTTTCCAGTTTGATTTAAAACTTCTTCTGAGGATTCTTTGATTCGGGATGGGTTTTTCCTGCTGTGTAAATGAAGAGCCCTGTGGGCGAATCTCTGTAACTTCCCATGAATGCAGGCAACAAAAATCAGTACTCCTTTTTATATATACATAAGAATGCATCCCTGCGGCTGAGCTGTTTTTTGGAAGTAAATTATATTATTGCATACACATTATTAACATTTTTTGTAATGAGGCAATAACTTTTTTTCACTTTGTTTTAGATTTTACTAATAACATTTTGGTTTAATACTTGAACAGTTTATTAGCACAGGCTATATACACTTACAGCAAACGTAAAAGAGCTACACTTTTAAAAATAGTTATATGAAATATAATTAAGAAAATACATAGCTTTAATTAGAGAAAACGACAACGAAATACCTAAGGAGTACAGATTGTATTGAAGTCATATCAGAATCGCTTCTTACCATTATGAAAATATTTTTGTGATTTAGGGTAAATTATACTTTGCTCAGAGACTGCAGAACCAGTTCTGATTGATTTACTTTCTCTCAGTTTCCTAGACTGGAGCTCTAACTTCAATGTTCGAAATACATTTCTCTTTTTAGCATGAGTTTCTACATTTGTTGCATCTTGAAGAAAATTGCTTATGCCCTAAAGAAGGCAGCTATCTAAACAGACTCTGACACTAGATTTATAACTTGTAAACTAAATGTACAGGGTGTAATTTTTCTCGAGTTTTCTGTAAATATCCCAGTTTTTGAGAACTCATCCTAAATAGTCTGTGAACCCTCTGACATAAATTGACCTTCTGACCATGCATTTGACTAAAATCTGTTGAATAATTTACCCTAAGTAGTATTCAGTGTGAGTCTTGACATTCTATTGCAGTAGACATATCCCAAAGAATTCTATGATGGGAGATTTTAATAGTTAATCTAGAGCTCTGACTTATACATTCGTTCAATTCTTTGGCCAGTGTGGCAGAGGGATATTCCTCCTACTATATGAGATCATGACAAGTTCCAGTGTATGTAATGACTGAAGGGCCGATTGCAACTCCATCTTTTCCTGGATAATTAATTACATTCACTGAGGGCTCTATCTTTGTCAGTACCTTATTCTGTATCAAAGTAATGCATGGATCAGAGAGACTTCCTTAGAAAATTTCAGTGTAGAAAACGCTGGTAATAGTATGTATTGTCTTTTATTACACCTTAAGCTTAAACTACCTCCTCCATGGATCACAGCTAACTGTACCCAGTCCCTCAGCTCTGGGTGTTTATTTGATATTAAACTCAGTTTATATTACTTGTACTGAAAGACAGTTTAGGTATTTCAGTAGAGAAACTCCAGTTCCATAGGAAACAGTTGAGGCTTTTATTCCCTGAAAAGCCCCAGAGGTGATCTTCTTTAATAATATTATGTAAATTGTTATTAATATCCATAGACAGATGAGGATTCTGATATCAGGAATTTTGGTACTTGGCAAAGAAATTGGCTTTAGTATGAATCAGAGGACCAAAAAAACCCCATATTCTTTATTTTGGATCCCTAGATTTTTGCCTATGACAACTAGTTTTCCTAGCATCTCCTCCTAACAAATGAATACATGATTCTGGAGTTTCTTCCCAAAGTTTAGCTGAGACAATGCTAGATAGTCAGAAAATAGAAAGTTAACATTTTGAGAGATTGTACAAACTTTTTTCTTTTTTTAATCTTTCTTCTCTTTTCTTTCTCAGCTACTGCAAAGTACCTTGTTAATGATTACCACTGCTATCCTTGTAGTCAGCATAGCTGTCCCCAAAATGAGGACTGAATAATCACTAGCATCCTGAAGTTGATAGATTGGATAACTCTCTGCTTTTTTTCCAGGTAATAAAATGAAACCATCTCTTTGATACTGCTTTCCTCTGAACAGTTTCTGTAACTGGCACAGGTGCTATCATATCACAAGTGGAAATCAGAAGGGGATTACTGAAGAGGTGGCACATACTGAAGTTGTTACAGAACCCTAGTGTTTCAGACTTTTAAGTGAAAATTATGTTCTGAAGTACATTTATATAGCACCATAAAAATAATCAACAATTATCTGCAGGGACGTGTAACAACATTATGTCCAGTTAGTTTATTTGTTGTCTATCACCATGAAAGATTAAAATACTATCTGTAGAAGCTATTAATTTCTAAGCAGTGTTAGCGTTAGAACAGTATTATTTGCACTTATGAGAAAAGCTAAGGGAAAAAAAAAATATGTTATGGTTCCTTCTGGACTACAAGACTTATCCAAACAATCATCTAGTGACACCTGTGGAGAACTAGCTAAACAGTATGACTAGACAAGGTCTTTGACCTGGATGAGACAGACCTCTGGGTGAAAAATAATAATAAAAGTTAATTGTTAGTAATCGGAGAAGAGTTGGTTTCGCAAAATTCTAATGAATATAAACATAATTAAGGCTCTTAAGATAGCACCACTGACTGCAAATACCTAGTAATTATGAACATAATAAAGCCTCTTTAGATAGCATCATTCCTAGCAGTGTTAGTCACTGTGTCTCATGTGAATAGTAAGGATATCAGGAACATTTGTGCAGAAAAGATTGATCACATAGCCAGTTATAAAATCAGTTAGAATCACAAAATGTAGTTGGAGTAATGGTTTATTTGTCAAAACTGAGGTGGACCTTGAAGTTTATTGAAGGAGAACTCGTGGATTATTTAAAACCCATAACTTAACATGACAAGTTCTGTTCACCAATTCTATAATAGATTCTCCATAGCTGATTCTCCTAATTTTGTGTGGTGATGATGGGGGAGTAATACTATTGCATCTTATGCATCCTATAGGACTACAAAATTAGAATATGTGGAGCAGTGTAATTGAATTTCTTAAGAATCTAAATGGAAGACACTAAGGTCATTGTAAAGACAGTGGTCAAGATTATACATGTTTTTTATGAGTAGGAACTTGTTCTTAAGGGAGAATAGGAATTTAAGACCAAGTTTCACAAAAAGATTTTATTTTGTGTTTAAATTCTCACATGAATAGTTAGAATCAAGAAAACACCAACATTTTAGAATTTTGAAATAGAATTCAATAAAGTTCATAACAAGGACAATATTTTAACTGTATTTGCTGCTGTGCATCTGTACAGTGAAAGAGGTGTTTCTAAGTTAAGCATAAGCTTTGAGCTGGAAACTCATTTATTTTTCTTTTTTCCAGAAGGAAATAATATGTCCTTCCTGATATTTAAGAAGTACAAAATATAAAAAATGAAGAAAAATCAGCTTTATATAAACTTTCCATTCTTAATAGGACATAGTTAATTGGTTTTAATTTATGATTGATCTAGTTGAAAGGAGATGGGCAGTTTATATTATTACAGTTTCAACTAGATCTGAGCATTTAAATGAGCTAGATGCTGAGAAATAAATGAGCATTTATTTGGTGCAGCATTTCTTCAATCAGAATACAGTCCTGCCGATTTCAGATGGGCATGTGTTTTGATGGAATATGTTTATTTCAATATTTGACAAGAAAACAAAAGTTACACATTTTCATCTCTTGTTTAGCTTTGAAACCCCTGTTTGTCTTTTTTTGAGGTGAACAAAGGATATCTTGATTTATTTTTTATATAAAATATACTATTTATCTATCTCAGTGATGTAAATTTTAATTCAAAATGGTAAAGTCAAAATATGCTATCTAAATTAAGCAAATTAAGCAGTGGGAGTAGAATTCTTTTTCTAAAGGATATCTTAAAAGTCTTCCTCAACTATGTGACCCATCTCATTGTCTGTTGGGTTTGCCAAGTGCAGGACACCAGAGCTCACTCCACAGATAGCACAGGAATATGTAGACAGACCTAGCATCTCTGTGTAAAGTACTTGATGGCTGGCAGATTAGCTACAAATTGCTGCTCTGTCTGTTCTAGAGCTCGGAAGGCTGTCAAGGTCATACTTAGTTTGTCTAGGAGATAAAATGCATAGGGAGTTTTTCCGCATCAAAACAAGTTTTAATTTTTCTCTTTAACTTCTAGATAGATACATAATTTAAAAGATATTATCTTTCATTTTAAAAGAAAACATAAACAGCTACTTAAACTCACTTTTGACTTCTCTGAAGACAAAAATCATATGTCTTCCTTGGAAATTATATGTGGGCATATTTTACAACAGCGTTGAGAACTTTTGGATCTGATAAATTGAGTATAAACTGACTTGAAATAAATTTAGCAAGGAACTATCTATATGTTTATTACTACAGATTACTTGTTGCCAGTAAGTGAGGTTTTAGATAAAAGACCTTCCAGTGAGCGTTAAAACTAATTGGATTTGTTTGTTTGTTTGTTTGTTTTTTCATTGTAAATCCTTAGGAAGCTTGAAAAGATTGCTTTAGTCAATTTGCTGAAGCAGGTTTTCATTAGGGATACACTGAGCAGTGCTTTAATCAGTACATGAATCCACCAATTTCAGGTAATTGGTGCTAATCATCATTTCCCAACATAAAAGGACTTGAGCAAAGATTTTTGTCACAGCATAATACATGAAGGCACAAGGCCTTACAGGCATAATGCAAGCTCATCCTCATTCGTGGAACCTACCTGTTCACTGGGTTGCACTCGTGCTAGATGTGCCAAAAGACATAGACTAATAAAAATTGCATAGCTGGAATTCTGAATTTTAACCACCTTGAAAGAAATCTGTTGCCGAGAAGTAGACACCCATCTGTATTTCTATAGCAAGAGAACAGGACAGGGAGCACATCTATCTCTTCGTCTAACTGATAGAAAATGGCAGTTGTGTTTACTTTCTCCTTAATATAACAGGTTAACTTCATGCAGTCTGCTTTTTTTGGATGCTCCTTGGTCCCTCCTCATCCCTGAGCTGTAACAAAACCTTGTCTGGAAGCATATGAGTTCAGACAGGCCACAGTTGTGCCATGGACTCTGCTAGCAATTCAGCAGTGTTTTGTGTTCTTTCACAGATGTGTCCACAGGCTCCCTTCTCATAAATGCCGAGAGGCCTCAAAAATACTATCCAAGATACTCCAGCCATTAAAAACCCTGGAAACTGGTGAGAAACTGAAATCTGTTCTTTTCTGTCATGTAGTAATAAGGCATAAGGGCTAGAAAGTCCTTATTGTTTTAAGTGTTGGCTATCTTATTTGAAGATATACTAATTATTTCTTAGAGGATTTGATTGAAAAGAAAAATGGTGAGCACAATACCTTTGTGAGCCCTGAGAAAACTGAAATACACAGCTGTGCCTCTTTTAAAGGGTAGTTTTCCCTCAGGTCATTCTGGAATGAAAAAACAGAGAGGATTACCTGCCTCAAAAATGGTCACTTGTACAGCAAAAAGAATTACTCATGTGTGACACAAGAAAAAAATATGTTGCTGCACAGTGGGACATTAAGATTGGCTGTGAATTAACCAACTGTTCTTGAACACAGCCTTACCCCCTGCTCATACTGCAGACCTAACGCCAGAACGGGAGACTCCAAGCACGCCTTACACCTTTAGGATTGTTACGTGACTGAAGTATTCTGGGTTTGAATCTCTTCAAGGCTGAAGAGGGAATTCGATGTCTCTTTTCTTTAGCGTAAGTCCTTTAAATCATAGTCTATGATATAAAAAGTGGGAGCAGTATACTTATGTTGCTTTAAAATTAGATCCCTGCAGTTCATTTTGCAATCAGCTTAATCATATGCAAGTTTGCTAACATTTTCTACAATCTCTTTGTTAAAGAGGTCTCAGCAGACTTGGGTAAATAAATGTCTAGTTACTAGACATGTCTAGTCCAGGAAGATGGGTTATTGAGATCAAGTTTTAAAAACAAATATGCTGAAGTTTAAAATGCAAATAATTTTTCACATATTTGAGATTTAAATTATTTGAGTCTGGTTTTGTACCCCTCTGCTCCTATGAGATACAGACGGCATCAGTCTAACAATAATATATAGGGCATGGCCTCCCTTGTTGTTCCAAAAAATTCCAGTTACAGAATCCAGAGATCAACAAATGTTGCCTCAAAACGTTTCCTGATGCTGCTCCACGGGACATGAAGCATTCTTCACCCAGATGTCTGATCTTAAGGCATTTTTTAGTTAAGGGCATAAGAATTGCCTTCCTGGATCAGATCAGTAATTCATGCTCTCTGGCAGGGAGGAGTGTTAGATGCATAATGTTGCATCTGACAAATCAATGCAAAATCATTATCAATGCAAAATCATGCACATTTTAACTATGTAGCAATCTCTCTGAAGTAGTATTATTCTTGGTGTTTAAAAACCTGAATGTATTTGATGTTCCATATTCCTTTCCTATATAGTCTTATACATGCATCACTTTTAATTATCCACTTTATAAAATATAAACCAAAAGTCTTCAAGCAAAATACCATCCTCCCCAGAATCACCTTTCCTTCTGCAAGATGAAGTAATCGTCTCTCTGCTGCAAAAATGGCTGAAATGCTGTGGCCAGGAAGGAGCTGGGGTCAGAACAGCCAGCCACTGTAGTTTTTTCTGGTTTACAGTCTATGATACATAATACTGTAACCATGCGTTGTATGATCGTAAACTACCTGAAATCCACGTGGGCTTAGCTTTACACTGTATATTGCCTTTCATTTTGCAAAGTTCAGCTGGCAAAATATAATAGGATGAATTTAAGGCTTTATTAGGCATATTTGAATGGAGAGAACATTACATTTTTGAAGTAGAATGTGGAGCTTTAGCCACCTGTCTCCAATTATACTCAGTGTGACGGCAAGATTAAAATGCCATCTAGCTCACTGTGAAAATATGTCCCATACCATCTCCTTTTAGCTCAGGAGCACTAATGTTAATAACAGCCCAACAGAGAATCAATTTTATTTTGATACTTTCAGCGATTAAATATTTTATATAGAGCTCTGGCAAGATTGTTAAAAACTCTCAAACACAAAATTGGAGCTGAAAACATGCATTGGCACTGAGAAAAATTTCATGTGAAACAGCATGTGCTAATCTAATAACTAGCACAAATGGTAGCCAAGAGAACTACATTCACCTGACAAATTCAAATGAAGCAGAATTTGAAATAACTATGCTGACATGTATTGAATTTAAGTTAAATTAGCAGACTGCAATTTTATTTTTTTGTTATTATTAAGTTCATGGCATGTTTTAAATGTCTTTTGACCTTCAAAAAAATCTGTGCAAAACCAGCCAGTACTTTGATAAACACTGTACATAAGGTTTTGTAAATGGTATGATGTCAGACTTATTTTCTAGATTTCCTCCATTCTTATTCTGAGTTACAAGGCTCCAAAGGTGTAACACACTTAACAAATGCCGTGCAAATCATAACCAAAGTTATGCAGTCTTTCCAGTTGAGAGTTAGGTATTATTTCTGCAAACTCACACCTTGAAAATTAAAAGATTAGCAAAACTGGACAGAAATTTTAGCTAAGGAGACACCGCTGAAGATTATTCTTATATTTAGAATGTTTAAATACAAATTCCCATTTTAAGTTCCAGGTATTTCATTCCAATTTAATTTCATTAAATACAGCTGACTAAGACTTCCCCTGTTGTTTCACAAGTGGTTCTGTTTAAATTCCTTTCTAGCAGAAAGGCCTAAGTAGACTCTGAAAGAGGAGTAACATGACTGTAGAGAAGTCACCATTGGAACAGGCTCAGGAATTTTTACCTTATGTTTTTCGTGCAAGATTTTGATCATAAATAGGGCAGTTAGGACTGTTTCCTCTGTGGTGGTGCAACTCCTCCCCTCTCTTTGTCTGCTCGGTGCAGTTTCTGCCTGCTGGGCCACATGCCAACCCAAGAAGCATCATGAAAGGTAGTGGACCAGAGCATTAAGGCACTCCCTTGGCAGACGTGGTTCCTATATCCCCTATCACTTGGGAACAGACTGCGTGCCAACTCAAAATGGATTGGGAAAGGCAGTGGACCAGAGCGTTAAGGCACCTTCTTAGTACACCTGGTTTCTGCCCCCTCTCCCCTATTGCTTAACAACCAAAGACTCATGACAGCTTGATTCATCCATACTTGGGTTATGGCCCAAAGGGGGTCATACCAGAACTCCAAGATCTGGCAAGTTCTGGGCCTGCTCAGCTGTTAGAAAGTACAAGAATATTCCATCATCAGAGTCAGATTGAAATGGAAAAGTACGTGATGAATGTCAGTTACCTCAAACCCTATAAATAGAGATTCTAATCAAGACCCTTTGACCTCTCCTGGATTGCCGAGGGCTGTGGCCAGCATCTCCTCTGAGCTGGGATTCCTCTCAGGCACAGACACCGTGAGGTTTAAAGATTATCTGCCCACAAATCTGATGAAAGGCGAGGGTAAAATCAGACTTTTCAAGACTGAGTTATCATCCATTGATGAATGCCAATGCATTGTGAGTATTTGAGAAGAAGGAAATTTTAATTATAGACTAATGTCTTCCATCCACCTCTCTACCTGTGCTTGAATATGCATATTTGCCTTCATGAGTGTGGATGTCTATATATTTCACTGGGTATCCAAATATTTCCACACTGTCTGTGTATGTTTTGTGTTTATACATATGTATATACTTTGATTTACAATACCTCATAATAAATTAATGTGAATCTTGTCATTCTCAAATCTGTAATTAAGTCACTATTTTAACTATAGCATATTCTACCAAATTGCCTTGTTAATTTTTAAATTCATCAGTCATTAAGTGCTGCTAAAATTCAACATTTTGATCCACCTCAGACCATTAATAAATCTTGAATTCCTGCTAAATCATAACCATGTCAAATACTTTCATCCACAACAGCCTCAGAAGGAAATACACTTAATTCTGAGGAATGTTAACAAGACAAGAATTAGACCTTTTCATAGCAGAGATCTTTTAATTATTTATCTTTACATCAATGCACATATTTTTTCAGATAACAATACTTAATAATCAATACATGGAAGAAATCTACCAGTCTGCATTTGGTATACAAATTGTTAAGAGGTATTAATTGTATAGAAACGTGTATATTAGGAAAAAAAGTAACTGAGTAATTGTATTTTGTTACTTGTAATTTCTGTTTCTTAATGTTTAAGCATTTAATCAGTTCTTGCATTTGGAAAAGTAACATCTCCCATTTTCAAATGAGGAAAATCAGACATGCAGAACTGAATCCCTGAGTGTCTTTAAAGAACAAATTCAACTTCAGATCTTGAATTATCCTGCTCCAGATCTGGAAACAGCAAAGAGGACCATAAATTACATGATAAGTTGTTGTTGAGAATTTTAATATGTAACCTTTCTGGGTGGTGTGGAAAGACTGTGACAGAGATAGAAACAGTACTTATGTGTCTTCTATATCTTTACATCATGCTTCATCCTTCAGCACTATATTCTGAATAAAAGAATAAACATCACTAGGAAAGATGAATGGTCTATTTGCATTATTATCATTTTGTGGAACAACACAACCCTGATGCCATTCCCTGGTGAAAACAAAGGCTCTTATCTATGCCAGGACATTATTCGAACAAATGGATCCAAAAGTATATCGTGTGTATAAAATATAATTCAATGTACCAGAGTCACTGAAAACAACAAAATGTAGAGGACCCTATACAGATGTCTAGCCAGCCTGTGTTTCCATCCTGATGACACAGGGAGCTTTTCCATATCTTCTAATTGCTAAATGGGGCTGTAGAATTGCTCTTAGTGCATGCATCAGCATTTCCTTTTAATCCACCTTTGTGCTGGTTGGACTTCTTGTATTGCTAATCCACTGCCATCTCCTCTGCTCACTCATCCAGCTTTACTCTTATAGCTCATCACCCGAATTTTGTGCAGAATTATCAGTCTTGGAGAGTTTCTGAGGTTGCTGTTGAGATGTAGCAAAGGGACATTTTCTTTTTGTGCACCTGCTACACATTGTTTTGCTTTCCTTACAGAGGTTTTATAGTAACTCTAGAGTATACTGACACACTCCAAGTAAACTACATGAATTTTTTTTCAGGAGACATTCCATTGTTGTGATGGGTTGTGGGGTTTTATTATTATCTTTTAAATACCAAGTGTTCAAGCAACAGAGGAAAAAGTTTTGCTGTGATCTTCTCTCTTCTGTTCTTTAGCATTGCGCTATTATATAATTTGTAAAAAAGAGTGAGATTCCCCTGCCATCTATACAACTCTTGTACTTGAAAATGCAGATAATAATCCTGAGTTTGGCCTAATGTAGTATGGCCATGATGAAGTCACTTCACTTCTGCTTCCTCTCCCATAAAACTTGGAGGGGAACATGTTTCTCCATTAATTCTTTTGATATACAGGAGTAGAGTATCTCTGTGCCACAGATGCTGAACAACATCTATGTCATTACTCTCTTACTGGAACAAAACCAGCAAATGTTATTGATGCTGACGGCTCCTATACAATAAACAGATATGCTATTCATCATCCTTCAGTTCACATCATTCTCCTTGTGCCCTTTTTTGGCTCCATCTCAATCTCATATGCGATTTCTCATTGTATTTTGAACAATGGGAACCACAAATTCAGATTATGTCTGCTCTAAATATTTATTAGTTATTATAATATAAAGCTTTGTTTAGCATAAAGCACGTAGAAAGGCCGCCTTTAAGTAAAACTCAAAGCCAAATTTAGATGACAGTCCATATTGCTGGCATCTTTGTAGTATGTCAAACCTATCAGTTGTAGGGACTCATCTGGAGCTGATAAGTTTTGCCCTATGCTTTAGATTGCAGTCATGGGCATGTTTGCATGCAACATGTATGGGCTTCCAGATATTGGGAAGTAGCTGGCTCACACACAAAAAAAAAAAAAAAAAAAAAAAGTGTTTCCTTTACAGTGATGTCATGCCACCAAAAACAGGCAGAGAATCTGTACAGGCTCTGTCACTTAATGGTCTTCTCTCTTCTGCTGCAGGAAAGGATGGGCTCTGTAGACACTCTGAGCTCAAAGAGTCTGCAAGGGCAATGACTATATTATAAACTCATGTCTGGCAGCACTAACCTGTTAGAGAAGAATACATGATAGCTTTTTAATTTGAGGTTCTTTTATGGAATATTAAAGTGTGCAGTATAATACATGTGTCCAACTTGCCAAGAAACAGGAATAAAAAACACTAAACATTTCATGGTTTGCTTTTCTTTTTTTCCTGGACCTACTCTTGCTTTAAATTTCAACCAATTTTAACATTTACCTGAAAAAGATCTTGGAAAAAGCATGGATTTCTATTTAACATTTAAGACTTTCCAGTTTTTAAAGGGGGAAACAACCAATCTAAAAACTGTGTGTCAGGCTTTCACTGTTATCTTCAGACTTCAGCAGTCACTGAGGCCACCTCTGGTCATGTAGTCTTGGCTGCAGACACCGCAGCAATGTGTACAGTCCAGACTCTTCAAGAGAGTTTCAGTAGAGCTGGTTCTTGGAAATAGAAACAAAGCAGTTGTATCAGCATAGTGTTATACCCTAGGAAAAACTGTAAAACCTGCTTCCAGCACCACAGAACTGTGTGAATGTCAAAGCATGTTTGGTTTGATCTTGTCGGAGCAACACTCCATTGTGCAGTAGCAACATATATCATTCTGAGTAGCAATATAAGAAAAGCAGTCTGACTATTTTTTAACTTAGATTAGGGGAAATTACAGAGCCACAGAGAAAATACTGTGGTTTTTTATCTTCTTCAATATTATACACTTTCACAGCCCTCCTATTTTAATGAAAATAGTTCCCTAGTGGTAGCATCTATGGCCAGTCATTCAGAGTATTTTCACACAAGGAAAACAGATAAAAAAATAGTAAACTTTTCAGTAACAGAGATGGCACTCTTGCTCAGGTTATTTCTGGCAATACATATCACTAATGGATTTATTTAGACATAAATATAAAATCAAATAACAAGTAGATTAATGTCTGGCGAATGTATCAGCCGTCCAATAGATATTTATAAAATAGGTAGTCAATGAATGTCAAAATCTCTGCCAATTTTTTTTTTTTTTTTTATTTTATTTTTTTTTTTAATTTCTGGGCTTTTAGCCACTTGCAGCTTGCTGTTTTCCTTGTTTGTTGCTGTGAAGTTATATGTGCCTCACAGGCAGGAGGGACTGGAAGGTGTGTACTATGTCTGCTAGTTTTGAACCCATAGTTAAAATAGCAACTTTTTTATTCCTCAGTGAGTACAATATCAGTAACGATACAGTTGTCTTATCAAATATAAAGGTAAGAAAGAAAAACGTCTAATCTTATTGTTTTAAGTTTGGTGAGAATAAAACCCCATCTAATTAAAGAGAAAACCACTGCTGCAGAGGGCAGCATTAATAACTGTCAAGTAAATTCACATCTAAAAGGAAACTATCAGGTCAGAATTTACCATGGTGTGTGTGGAGGAGGATCACTAGACAGGCTGACAACGGAATAAGAAATGTTCTTTTTTCATCCTTAATAGAACCTGACTTACATCAATATATCTAGGTGTATTGATAAGACTTCGTGTTCTATTGTAAAAGGAACAAGCTGTAGAAAACTCTTTTCTCTTAGGATATTAATAGCAGGAATAATTAATAAATAGACATTGTTTTATAGGCTTAATTAATAGGGCACAGGTGCTCTAGGAACAATACTGAAGCAACTTAGGCTAGGTAATGAAAAACTAGACATAGATTAAGTATATGTTAAATAGAAGATTTTGAGGTTTTTTTCAGAAGTCTAAAAGTGAATTATGATGAAGATTGCTCAGAAGGTAAGTAATCATGACGACCAAAGACTGCATCAGTGAGCAGTAGTGTCCAAAGAGGAATTAGAACAGAACGATAAGAACTAGTCAAAACTGTGGAAGACAATGGACTTTCAAAATTGATGATGAATTGAGAGCTGAAAATTCCTGGAAAATCACCAAAGACTCTGTATTGTATGTTATATCATATATATAGAGAGAGTGCTTTTTGTTAGCTGTTGCCACTCACTGAGGTGATGGCCCAACTGTGAGTTGTTAATAAAGCAAGCCTAGAGACACCCACAGTCTGGTGAAATCCTTTAACACTATTGCTTCAAAATCACAAATATAGTGCTTCATGAAACATCTCGTATAACATTATGGCTAGAGATTTATTTATTTTCTAGGTTCAGTCACCAGACCCAGGCCAGAATTATGAAATGGCTTATATCATCTGTATGTCAAGGGGTGGGCAACATCAAAATCCAGGGTCATCTACTCTCTTTATTTTCCTCCAAAAATGAAAGAGAGATACAAAATAATACAAAATTTAGAGACAAAATTAGGTGAAAATAGCCACCATGAGCTATGGTGGCTATGGTGGATATGTCATAATAAAATACACAAAAGAAATTGAGTAAAATAAAGAGGTAAATGACTTGAATCCTTGGTATATGCACAGCTGCTCCATCCCCTGTTGGTTGTTGTTGGTCTGACACTCACATGTGAATAAAGAATGACTGGATCCTTTAATTTTATCTAGGCATTTTCTGATTTGCATATAGGCTCTTATTCCATGTTTAATGGATGATCTGCACTAGTACCTTGGCAAGTAAAGTCTTGCTGTTGTACTACTTTATATTCTTTTGTCAAGAATCATTTATGATTTGTAATATGTTTTCATTTTTTAAAAAACAATGTAATTCAGTAACTGAAAATAGTTTAAAACGTAGACATGGGACTTAAACACTGATTCTGAAACATGAACAATTCTCACAGTGACCAATTTGCCGTCTACACTGAAAATTTGAAAAAGGAAGTTTCAATAGAAAAATAGGGGTCAATTTTGTGACAGCACAATGAGTAGTAAGTGTAAAAGTCTGCTGCAGCAGGATACCTTGCAATGTGTAATGAAGCTAGATCTGTAGATACACTAGAGTCTATATACACAGGATTTTCAGCCTCTTCAGAAAAATGGGCAGGTTTTGCTGCATCGTATGTTCAAGTTCTATAGCTTGCAAACACGAAGAGGACCTTCAGATATGGAATTGAAAATTAATGTTGCTGAATTAAATAGATAACATAGCACCTTGACAAGGAGAGATTTGTAACACTTTTGTTAATACTCCAATGGAAAAAGCTATAATGTAATCTAATGTTTGAAAAATGATGCTGACAGAATTCAGATTAATATTGAAATATAAAAGTTTAATCAAGGATAATTAATTTCAAAAACTAGCCCTACACCATTTGTTATAGTTTTAAATCAAGACTGAATGTCTTTCAAATGTCTGTGATGTAGATTCTATTGAAATTAGGTGCCTGAGACTGATATTCATCACAGTTCTGACAAGAAATCTAAGAAACAGCCACTAGTATGTACACTGTTTTATAATTTAAGTAGTAAAAACTGCCAGCAGTATTTTGATTGATAGGGCAGCAAACACTCCATTAATAAAGTAACATAGTTGCATATGCAAGTGTTCAAAGTTAAACAATGTCAAAACTCAGTTTGCCAATACAGACATTTATAAATTGGACAAATACAGCTATATTTTTGTGTCAGCAGTCAATCACACATACCTAACAATAATCAACACAGCAGAACATTACATTGTTTTTCCTAAAGAAAACAATGAGGATTTTTTTTTATATATATGGAGAATAGAATATAATTTTGTAAATTTAATTTTAGGCATGTTAATAATTTCTTGGTTGAAACTTCAAATATATTCTTGGAAAGTTTCAGTTTACATTATTAAGGTGAACAAAGTCAGAAACAATTGAAAATGCTTTCTTACAGTGTAAAATCTGTTTTATCTTTAGATAACCTTAGCTGCTTGGTTTTGCTATGTAATGTCTATAGAAATTAGCCTTAATAAATACTGGAAAAAAAAGACTGTATTTCAGCCCTTGCTGTTTGTCCACTTAGAGACGAGATTCATCTTACCACCATCAGCTCTCAATAGGCATCTAGTCTAAGCCAGTCATGCAACAACCCTCAACCATCAGTGATAACATATAGGTGTCTCCAGTGAGTGATTTTTTTTCCATTCAAGTCTAGAGATCAGGACGACATGTATATAGCTTCTAGAAGTGCTTCTCCCAGTTGACTGTAAAGCAGCACTGGTGATGAGCTTAAATTCAACTTTCAGCTTTTAAATTGCTAAAGTGAGATGTGAAACCCCAACCATTTATGATCTCTCTTAACAAACCATTCAGAAGAAATATGTTGCAGATCATAAGCCAGCTCAACATGTGTTTATGTGAAGAAATCCTAATTCATGCAAATGGTAATGTACACGAACGTTGGCAATGGAGCTGATTCCTCAGTAGTGGAATGACCCCGGTGAACAGCAGGGCTGAGACTGTAACACCAACTAGTGCTAGTCTGTCATTTCAGTAACCAGCCCCAACTGCAAGTCCTCTGACACAGATCAGTGTCTTATATTAACAGCTTGAGTTAACATGTGCATGCTTCTCTATGAAATAAAGTGGTAAAACAGCACCGAGTCTGTTTTATAGCAAGTTCAACAATAATTGTCAACATTGGTTACACAGTGGATTGGTTGGTTTGCTTTTAGCATATTGAGCCAGATGCCCTTCTGAAGTCAAAGCAATTAATTCTACGGTGTTTTCAATATACCTGTGCTGCTTTGAGTTATCCTGCAATTTTGTCGATAAAATAAGCATCTGTGTTCCCTAATTAGATTGGAAAAATAATTTATGGAGTCCTTGTTTTATTATACTAGCAGCTGCACATACAAATGTGCATTTGTGTAATATGTCCTCCAAACTTGTTATAGCACTAAATACATACTAATTGTCTTCTAAATTCCCCATTGACAGCTGCTTTATAGTGCCAGTTCACATATTAGTATCCTCAATTACGCATATACAGAATAACAGGCATAACATTGTAAATGTTAATTTAGGAAATTTCTCAAATGTTTTGTAAATGGCAAACACTGTTATGATAGAAGCCATTCACTGGTTAGAAACTGAGGGAAAAGGTGAGAGACATGTTAGCTTTGGTACCACAAAAGAATTATTTCCCTTACTGAAGGTGAGTCCAAGATATATATAAAAACCTGTCCCAACTGAAAGCTTTGGCAAAGCTGTCATATTTTAACGGGAACATGAATTCACTCTATTTGTATCAAATATCTGTCAGTAAACCAACTAAAAATGACAATTCAAATCAATCAGCAAAGTACAGAAAAGTAAAGGAGTAAGGTACTAATTTTTCAAGAAGATTAGAACAGGAATTGCCACACTGAAATTTAGCCAACTACAAATTAAATATTTAATTCAGTCATCTAGTATATCTCTCTAATCAATAAAAGAAGATACACGTTTGCAAAGATCAAGTCACCTACCTTAACAGGAGAGAAGAGATGCTTCTCTCCCTACACTGACTTGAAGAGTCTAACTTAAAATGAATACCTGTCTTTGAGATGCCTACTTCCTTTCCTCAGCATCAGGATTTATTCCTACTGATGGGACAGGATCTGTCAACCGTATATGACAGATGGTCTGAATTTCTCATCACTCTTCTGAATTTGGATCTCATCATAACTACTAAGGTTTTAGGTGCCCCAAGGAATATGATCAAACTTCTGATCAGGTCGGTACTCTGACCGGCCTGATGTGCAGAGCAGGTGTTTGCCATGGATAACCTGCTGGAGGGTTGGCTCTGGCAGGCAGTCTCAGGGCTTGCTGCACCACGCCAAACCACAGAGGGATACAGTACCTGCTCCTTCTCTCCAAACACTGCTTCTTCTCTGTGCTAAATGCCAGGTAACTCGAAACGTCTCAGGAAGTAATGGCAATAACTGTGGGGGTTTGTTTGAGATTAAACGCTGTGATTTTTCTTGTACGTGTGTGAGCGCTTTGATTTCTTGCTCAGCATTCAACAGAGTATCTATTGATATTCCTAGAAGCTCTGACACTGAAGTGTGGCTACCTTTCCTCTGCTAGTACATTTTGGTAGCTACTAAATGAACTTGATATTTTTACTTAAACTTTATCTTTAAAGTTTATTTTTACTCAGTAAAAGTGTTTTGCTGTCATAAATTCCAAAAGCCTGTGAATCCACCCACCTCAGACAGTTGTCCAGAAGGTGATAAAAGCTCAAAGTATGTGCTGTCTTGACAGCACCAGATGAAAATAAGAAATATCATCTGTGATCATTCCTGGGCCCTTGTTGTTAGGCTGTAGTTCTGACAGGCTACCCTGTGAGTGACTGGTTCTCTGTTGTGATGTTCCCCCAGGGAAGACCAAAGAATATGCTATTTCCTTTTCATCTGTATTAAATTTAGTGAAGAACACTTATACTACAAATGTATCTGCAATTCATGTAGGTATACACCAATAGCTTTTTTTTTTTTTTTTTTCTTGATATAATTGTTGGTATTTATTTTCTCAAAAAATTATTTCCTCTGTATGAAATGAGGTGAGATGATTCATGAGCGATCACACAAAGGCAGATATTGAGATTTGGAGTAGCGAGTGTATATTTGGCAGTGAAATGATTCAGAATAAGAACGTTTCATTGCATCCTGTGTTGTGAGGGAGTTACAGAAGCAGATTCAGGGGATGAAAAAATAAGGAAGGGAGTGGTTTGTATTTATTTAGGTGGGATGGTGAAAGGGATAATGTGCATTACCTTGATGGACTGGCAGTTGCCTTAGCAGATCTGATGAGTCATCTGTGTGGTACCATGTTGAGTCACTATGTATCATTAGCTGCCACTTCAGTCATGGAAAGACTCACTGAAAAGAAGTAGAATATGTAAGAAAAGCAACTAAATCCCCATTAGAATTCTGTCTGAAACAGAGTAAATTCAGCTTGTGTGTGCAACATTTGGAAAAGTCATGAGTAACTGGCAGCCTAGGTGTATAATGCAATATTCAGGGTGCCTCAAGGCTCCCCTGTTGGGGATAAAACTGTTGTAGAGAGCTCAGCTGCTCTGTGTCATGTAGTGTGAAGTGCAAGTTGGCTAGCACCGTCGGAGCAGTGAAAGTTGCCCTCTTGGAAATGCACTCTGCTCTACATACATACAGCAAAGGCACAAGCAGGAATGATGTTCACTTGTAACAGTGAGCAAACAAAATAGAGCAAACAGGACAATTAATGGTGTGTGTTATAACCCAGTCTAATGCAGTAAATTGTCTACTGAAAAAAAGCAAGCACAAGTCTTTTGTTTATCATTAAAGGTGGATTGTAGGTTAATTGAAATGTTGGCATGGAATTTGTATGAATTTTCAGTGGGAACAGAGTCCAGAGGAAAACAAGTAAAATAAAAACTGTGGGAATACCTGCAGACTTCCATACCAGAAAATCAATTATTCCTGTTGAATTCAAAAGTTTTTATTGGTATCCTTTGATGAAAGATTTCACACAGGGTTAGGTAGATTTTTAGATGATGACTCAATTTCTATGAGGGTAAATGTGCGTTGTGACAGTGAAGTCAATAGTGTCGACATAATTTACCTGATCTCAGGACAAGACCCCCAGTCAACACTAAATTCAAGACCCTTTGTTTGGATAAAGCAATAAATTATTTCAGTGGAAGCAGCACCTGATTCTTGAATTAAACCTCAGGCTAACAGTATGAGGCTTTTCTATTCTTTAGTTACAAAATAACTTTGCACAGGCTCCCAGAATAAAATCTTTAAAATCCTAATCATAATTCAGTGAGAAAAGAAATCAAAAGGAACTTTGTCTGAGTTAGAATTTAGGCTATTGGCTTTAACGTATATGTTTGCCCCCTATCTTTTTTAGGTATTGACTCACTGTTACTTGACTGTTGAACAAAACTACCCTAAAGGTTTTGCACATTGGGAAAAATTAATTAGATTATTCTGGCTTTTCCACTCAGTGAGCTTAGTTGTTATGACAACCAAACTTTTACCACTTTCTTCACATCAGTCCTTTTGATTTCTGTAGTTATATTTTTAAAATCCATTTAAAGTGTGAAAAAAAAAAAAATCTAAAATTTCCAATACTTAGAGCTATATAGTTCACCTTCAGCAATAATGACCCTGCTCAGTAACTTTCTTTAAGTCTTCTAAAAGTCAAAGTGTTCTTCCAAGGGCTACTGAAGGCTCAGTGAGGAAAGTATCTGCATCTCACCATCGGTCCTATATGTTCACTGAATCCTTCAGAGATTGCAGTTAAAATAAATAATTACTGTAGTTCTGAAGTCAGAAGCCGGCATGCAGTAGAAGCCAGTTTGGCAAAGAGGGGGTTTTTATTATTATTTTGATTGCACTCGGGAAATACAGGTAATAAGACATTTGTTCATGTTTTTCTGCAAAGCTTTTCTTGGATGGGAAACATTCAATTTGCTTCCAGCTCTTTCATTTTCTTGATATTATTGCAAAAAAACAGTTTTACTTGCTAAGTATTTGAAGTATCCTCCTTTGTGCTGGTTTTCACTGGGATGGAGTAATTTTTCTTCTCAGAAGATAACATGGAGCTATGTTCTGGATTTGTGTTGAAAACAGTGTTATTAATACAGAGATGTTTTCATTATTACTGAGCAGTGCTTACACAGAGTCAAGGCATTTTTTGCTCCTCACACCACCCCACCAGCGAGTAGCCTGGGGATGCACAAGAAGTTGGGAGGGGACACAGCTGGGACAGCTGACCCCAACTGACCAAAGGGATATCCCATACCATAATATGGTGTTACTGATCTGGGGAGAATTAGATACTTCAAAGCACAGCTGCACTGAAGCACATAGAATGATAGAATCATAGAATCATCTAATTGTTCGGGTTGGAAAAGACCTTTAAGATCACCAAATCCAACTGTTAATCTATCACTGCCAAGTCCACCACTAAACCATGTCCCTAAGCACCACATCTACACACCTTTTAAATGCTTCCAGGGACAGTGACTCCACCACTTCCCTGGGCAGCCTGTTCCAAGGTTTGACAACCCTTCAGTGAAGAAATTCTTCCTAATATCCAATCTAAAACTCCCCTGGCACAACTTAAGGCCATTTACTCTTGTCCTATTGCTTGTTACTTGGGAGAAGAGACCAACACCCATCTACAACCTCCTTTCAAATAGTTACAGATAGTGATTAGGTCTCCCCTCAGCCTCCTCTTCTCCAGACTAAACACCCCCAGCTCCCTCAGCCGCTCCCCATACGACCTGTGCTCCAGACCCTGCACCAGCTTTGTTGCCCTTCTCTGGACACACTCCAGCACCTCAATGTCTTCCTTGTAGTGAGGGGCCCAAAAGGGAACACAGTATTCGAAGTGTGGCCTCACCAGTGCTATGTACAGGGGGATGAACACTTCCCTAGTCCTGCTGCACACACTGTTTCTGATATATGAAAAGAGCTGATAAAAATGGTCAACACATGTTGGAGAACGGCTTGCAGAGAGCAAGGCCATAGCTCCCTGCAGGAGCTGGTCGGCCATAGCTCCCTGCAGAAGTCGGTCCCAGCCACCTGAGGTAAACAAAGGAAAGAACCCAGGGTACAGTTATGTAAACAGGGATGAAGACCCAGGGCTCAGTTGTGCTAGCGAGGATTGTTGTGAGAACACAGAGATAAGTTGGGGGCGCATTACGACCTTGGGGGTGAAGGGAAACAACCCTGGGAGAGAAGCAGGTTCACAGCAAGAAAGATATTTATGCATACCAGAGATGCCACAAGGGGCTGGTGTATTATAATGTGACCTTTTAGATGTACCCAATGGCTGAGATATTATAATGTAGTTTCTTAAATGTATCCAATAGAGTTGCAAGTAGTGTATTGTAGATTGCTTATATAAAGTGTGATTTCTATCAATAAAGTTGAAGCTTGCTCTATCATTCACATTGAATCGGCTGCTTGCTTCCTCCGCCCGCCGCAAACACAAAGGTATTTCTGATAATCACCTCCCTGTGAACTCTTGTACCTAAAATGAATGGGAAACTAGGGAAGCTATCTGCCCACAAAGATTGAAAGCTCTCTGCTACAGAAAGATTCATACAAGATGTATTTTTATAAAAAAAAAAAATCGGTTTGATTCTTGTTTTGAATTGCAATAGGCACTGGCACCTGCCTTTTCTGTAGTAACCCAAAGGGTGGAGATCTAGCAGAAATGGGAGAGCTGTTTTTAATGTCTGTTCAGTTCTCTTTCTGGAGAGGATGGAAGCATTTCAAAAGGAACTTCATGTAAGCAGCTCCTGTAATTTTTTAATTGTATTGCACTAGACTGGATTCAAGTCTAGAGCTACACTAAATGAAGCAAGGACACAGGATCAAACAAAAACGTACAACTGTCCATATTGCTTAGTTTTCACCCAGCTCCTGTCACAGTTCTGGCCTTCGGCTGCTGGCACTCTCACTCAGTTGTACTCATCTGTGAAGTCTGATAGATGTGAAATGACTGAAAATATATTTGTATATTGTAATGAGTATGTAGTTTTTAAGGTTTAAAGATATATTGACCTCTATTGTTGATGAATTAATAATCAATCCAATTTTTAAGCTATAAACCATACCATTCTGACATAAAAGCACATTATGTATATATCTCTACATGCAGGATCTCTGTGTTGGTCATTGGTGATAGCAGGTAGGAATAAGCATCTTTCATAATTTTTTTGTGATGATAACTTTATAATAATGTGAATCTAGTAGAATTTAAAACTTGCTTTGACTTTTAAACTTCACAAAACACACAAACCAAAGTTGAACAACAAATTTCAATAACTCAAAGTCAGGATTGTGAACTTCTTTATTAGTTTGTATCAGTAAAAACTCAGAGAAACTTACTGTTTATATAGAAGCAAGAAAAGGATATTTTAAAAAAGAAAGTGATTCAACAAGTATAATGAAGACATACATGCAAAACCTGTTGAAAATAACAGATATCCAACAAACAATCACTCCCTTTGGAGTTTCAATGTTTCTGTTTCTTCTTGATTAGTTTATCATACTAGACTTTGAATAATAAAGAAAAACAGAAAAAAAATGGAACTTAAGTGAAAGCACTGTCAGAAGCCACAATCTCTCAAACACTTCTCTAGAAGTAGTGAGGGCCAGATCACACATGAAAGACCATGAGACCAGACCTGGAAAGGGGATGACAAATGTAAATTTGAGTACATGGCACTCCCTGCACAGAAAGTATGAGCATGATAAAAACCCACACAAGACTTGTGTGGGTGGCTAAAGACCAAGGGGATGGAGCCAGGAGAAAGCATAACAAAAAATTTCCAGTCTGATTTCTTCCATTCATGTTTACTGGGATTCCACCTGTCATTCCCCAAACCATTCCTGTCATAAATTCCTTTGCCTAATAAATAGGAAATCATGGTGGGAGAAGGATGCCATCCACAGCGAACTGCAGGATTGCCCCATGCTTTTGCTGTTGCATTTACATCATGGTTTGCATCAGTGTGTTCTGGGTCATGATCAATAAGCTAAAAGACCGTTATTGACAGGGCACTGCCTATACGCCGGTAAAAATGTTTGCTGTTAACTGTTTGAGAACTGAAAACTACTTCGTGTCCAGCTCTTAGAGAGAAACAATCTTGTGTGTACTGTGTGACAGGGATTTTTCATTCTCACTGGAGACCTCTTGAGAGCTTGCAACTCTGTGCCTAGTACAGTCCACCTCTGTCTAGTAACAATGAAAACCTCCTGAGAAAAGAATGAATTTTTATTACAAGAAAAATGGATCCCAAGTATAGTTTTCTCAGGCAGCAGCAGTTGTCTGTGAGCAGCACCACTGTATTTGCAGGTTCAAGGAAATGTCTGCTTCAGCTTTCTCTTCCTAACCCTCTATCATGTATATTTAAGTCCATGATGCATACCACTATGCTCATGCATTCTGCCTTGGCTCTGCTATCTTACCTTGAGAAAATGTGTCTCTCAGACCTGGATGGATTGCTGCATTAGGTACTGTAGGAAGAGTGTGCTGGGAAGTTGTGTACTACTGCTCCATGTAGCAGGGAGCTGCCCCAGTTGTCTGATCAACTCCCATTCAGCATCTTCCTCAGGGCTGGTAGCTGTGTCCAGTCCCTGGCACGGTTGATTGTCTCTATATAAGAATCTGGATAACTCTGAAAGGGTGCTCAAGTCTCATTTTAGGTGCCTGTGAATTTATGCTTTATCTCTGGGTGCCTAGTTCTGTTCCCAAATTAGCCAGTGAGTATGTTATAATTTTGCATTAATTGTTTGTTTTCTGTTTTCCTTCATGTCCCTGTGTATGAACAAGGAGTGTTCAGGGGAATCCCCTAAAGAGGTGTTGAAAGAAAATTGTAGTTTTGTACTCAGTGACAACAGTCATTCCGTTTTTAATTTGGCATCAGACACATGCCAGGGCATAACAAGAGCTATGGAGGAATCCCATAGGATCATCCTCCAAGTTACAGTTTTCCTTCTACAGTGTGGTCAGCAAATTGAAACACTGTTCGATTATCCACATAAATTTTTCAAGCCATGCACAAAAGTTCAGCTGCCTGACTTATGTATGGGATCAAATTCATTATTTCAGTGCTGACCTGGTGGGTACTGAAGGATAAAGATATGACCAGATGATTTTGCAGTCATTATAGGCACGTACACATCTTTTCCTCAATTTTTTTAACATGGGGAAAGATAGAGATATTTTTTTTAAACATTAACTGATTAAAGATGTGATGAAGTAAAAAAATAGAGTAAGGCAGGATATGTATAGTCCCCACTGAATATATTTTGTATACAGGTTGAAAACAATTAGGCTTTTTAACAGTTTCTAAATATGCTAAGAAATTCCTCAGAATCTGCTGCCACTTTGTTGACTACAGCCACTTGGTCAAGCACACAGACAAATGGATAGGCTTTGTAATACCTTCAATAAGCATTCCATGATGATTCCCACCAAGAATAAGAAAAAGAATCATACTTGAAATAGTTTAACATTTTACAATTTCATTCTGCTTCTCACAGTGCTGGCAGCATCAGGATGAAGGAAAAAAGTTTCTTGACTGTGCCTTTGTCTATCGGTCTTGACTCTCTTGTCTCTTCATTGAACTTTGAATGGTTTCCTCTATCGTGTTTTAATCAGAGCATGCACGGAGAACAAAGCTGCTTCTTCTTTTCACTCATCCTTCGTGTTATCTTCTTTTAGCCTCCTGTACCTGATTTCTAAGGCTGAAAGCTGTGCTATTTAGTCAACAACCTCACTCATTTGCTAACAGACAGATCAGACTCACTGCAGTCTTTCCAAATGCGCTGCTTCTTCATTTGTATTCACCACAGCCATCCCTTTCTCTGCAGACCAGATCAACCTCAGTATTAGGGAGATTATATTGCTGTCGGTAAGCCTTCATCTTTTTCCTCACATTGCTGTAGCACAAGGCTACATATTGAAGACTAGATGAGCTTGACATTTCATTTCACCCATTCAATATACCAAAAAGGAATTTTGATTGAAGAAAAAGTGATTCCGATAGAACATTATGTAGTGTATAGGAAACAGTCCCTCTTCTTTGTGATCTAAAGACAAAGGTTCTCCTTAAGTATTAGTGTCATCAGCCGAGAATTCATTTAATGTTTAGCTAACACCAACCTGCAACTATTATAAATACCTATGGGCAACATTTGGTAGAACAATAGAAAAAATAGGGAAAGAGAGTCAAGTTTTCTGAGTTCTAATCCTAGCTATGGTTCATTCTATGGTTGTGGCTTAATCTGTCGCAAATATTTCTTTCTCTTCACCTCTAAAGTGAGTGAGAACCTTGTAAGGCTTTTATTGATTTTTGATGAAATTTTGCCAGATATTTTGAGATCAATGATGTTTTAAAAAATAAAAATCTATATGAACTTACTTAATTTCTCTTCCTAGCAAAGCTGCAGAAGCACTTCCAGCTTTGAGTATTCTGCTGCATAAAATTTGGATTAGATGATACAATATATATTTTTTTAAAAACCCTTCAGATTTTTTTTTTTTTTAATTTTTCAAAATAAACCTCACATTTATTCAAGAGCTACATATTAGATAGCAGTGTAGTTCAGTGGCTTAGTGGTTGCTGGATTTTATTTTTTCTCTAATGTAAATTTCCACCCCCAGGGAAAAAAAAAAAAATCTAAACAGTAGTAGTCTCAGCTATGTATTTAGTAAAAAAAAAAAAAAAAGAAAAAGAGAAAGAGCAGTGAGATTTGCCCAAAGTAATATATAGACTGGATGATTTTCAGAATCATTAAAGAATCCAGGATGTGATCAGAAGAATTTACAGATATTCTCTCTGTAAGGAGAGATTCTTCCATCTATCACTTTCTCGCAACATTCTTAATGTCTTAATTGCTCACTTTATGGCTTTACCATTATGTACTTTTTTAGGAAAGTATCAATTAGAAAGAAAAAGTGACATGCCTGCAGCTTCTCAGAGCATTTCTGGCTACATCTCTTGAAATTATATGTAATCTTTGTGAGTGGCACAATTTCTGCTTTCAATGTGCCCATTTGGATGTGTAAGAATTGCCAAAGTGGATTCCAGATCCAGGATCTGAAACTGAATTTTGCATGTTCACTTATTTTAGGTGACTGCATAGACATGAAATACATCCAGAAATGTGGGGCAAATCACAGTGGCCTGTGGGCTGAGGAAAGTAAATGTACAGTCATAATTGTCCTAAAAGTCAGAGGATGCCAGTGTGATGTTAATGAAACACTGTGATGGACAGAGTCTCTAGACATGTAACTGATGTTGCTGTTTGGCAGCTTGCTTCTTTATATTGTGATTAATATCATTAAATATTTTTACATTTCTCATCAGGTTTTACTAGGCAGAGGGAGCATATATCTCCATTCAGATTCATGGTGAGGAATATTGTCTTTTGTTGTGGGTATTTTCGGGTTTTTTCCCTTCTCTCTCCTATCTTTTTCATTCTGTTTTGCAACTTTTGTTGTTGAGTCCTGTCCCCCCCAGCACTTCCTTCTCTAAAACAATTCTCTATCCATTTGGATATTCCTTCTGTTTCTTGTTGATTGTGTAAGGGCAACATCTTGTAATGGTTGACAGCAACATTCATTATAAAGATTATAACCGAGGCCACAGAAATACATGGGCCAGATGTTCGACCTCCAGAGCAACTGTCATGTGAGGTATTTGAGGTTTTATTGTTTTGTTTTGCAGAAGCAGAAAGATTTTAATTTGTGAGGAAGGTGCTGAAGGAAATGGGAAAATTTAATCCCATCTTCCCCAGTGGAATTGCTGGCAAATATGAATGGGAGTAGAGCCCTGTGATAACAAGAAAGTTACTATGTTTCTGTGACTCTGTTCACATTTGAGAATGAAATACGCAATGAAGAAGAGTACTACCTACCAAGGAGGTTCAGGGACAGCCCTGGGAAGACTGTTTTAGCACATGAAGACAGTGGAGGCTGTTCCTTTTGGCACAGCTGCAGGCCAAAGTGGTCACAGTAGCAAACCCCAAACCATATGTATGAGTACAAAGCAAGAAGCGTGTTTAAGCGGAGACCGGGTTGGGTCGCCAGAGGGATGAGCTCTCTTCCCATGCACTTGGTCTTACCTGCTGGGTCACCCTAGGCAAGACTCATCACTTTCTTGTGCTTCTCATCCTATTGATGGCATGTAATAAGATTATCTTTAGAAATATTTGCAGAATTATGTGTGTTTTAATTATAGAAATCTGCATATTTGTTATTATTTTTGAAATTAGTTTGTACATGGAAATAACTGATTGTTCTTCCACTATTCTTTCCTGAATGTTTATAAATATAAATAGATTAAATACTCCAGTTAGCTAACAAAAGAGAAAAAATCATGCAAACAAAGCTGTAGACATTAGGAAATGCAGTTTGTGAGGAAATTTTGGAAAAGTTTGGTTTCTGTGACATCTTTGCTTTTAATGCTTGTTTTTATAGATTAAAATCTGAGCTAAGAACAGCTGACTGGGCACCGGGTATTTATTTTTTAATTACACACACCTATTTTCTTGAAGATAATATCTTCTTGATGCTCATTCAACAGCTTACACTTGCCATTTCTCATTTTTTCCAGCAAGAAATTCACAAAAGCATTCAACATAGTCATATATGTCTTCCAAATCTGCAGCATTTTGCAAGAACCCAGCTTCACTGTCAGGGATTTGAGACGAATTCTCAATTCACAGCCCTGAGCTGGAATGTCAGAGATTCTAAACCAGAATTTGCTCTTTAGATTGTTGATTATGACTGGCTGGAGGAAACTGGGGAAATCTGACCAGATATTGTCTGAATTTAATTACTTCCATGTGTGCTGAGCTCTGACAGCTAAAGGAGGACTTTTTTATTGCAACTTTTTTTTTTTTTATATTGACATTTTGACCCATGATAATAAAGCTACTCCTAGCAGATAGAAAAAGATGTCAGAAAGAAAGCAAAAAAACTAATTTAAATGAATAATAGTAATTTAAGAAGACCTCTGAGTTAATGTGTTGCTTTTTCAGACTGGTCTAACTGTGAATAATGGGAGATCATTGGTTATTTTCCACAGTACACAGTTGCAACAATGATGTAAAAATAGAGAAAGGTCATTCTGTTGAACTTTTACTCACATTGGTGACTTCCTATTTGTGTGAGAGATCCCATCCAAATGAACAGGAAACATCATGAGTTACCTGTTGCTGTTATTTAATATTAGTGCTTGATATCTGACCTGAGCTTTGCTTTTACTTCTTTCCACAAGTATTCAACCCTTACTTGGATTTTGCTCAGGGCATGATCCTTTGAAACTAGTGATGCTGAATGCTTTCTCTTGTTCCCCTTTCAAGCTACAGCTACAGGGTGCATGAGTATTTGCCCAAGCTATTACACAAATACAACTAGGACATTTTCAATTTAAGTGTACATAAAACATTTGGCTTATATCAGCCATTTCAAATAAACCAGAAGGATTGATGGAGTTGCAATTGTCAATAAAGCCATTAGCTTCAGGGGAATTACTCACTGAAGCGAGATGTGTTTTGGATTCCACTGACGTTTTCAAAGAGAAGATATCAGCAGCTTGTCTTTCACTGAAAGAGCCCTCCTAATACTCACCAGTCCCTAAGCTGCACATATTAAACTTGTGTTTTGAAGTACTTCAAAGCTGAACGAGTACTTTTAGAAAAGCATATACTGAGTATCAATAAGTTCTGCTATAGTTATTAATGTTGTTTAAGTTTTAAATGTATACCAGAAATATTAAATATTACAAAATCTTTTTTAAAATTACAGACTATGCTCATGCAGCTATGCAGAGCAGTCCTTGCCTTTAGTCCAACATAGTTGATTTTAATTTCTCTGCATAATTAAGGGCTAGTCAGTATAAAAACAGTTCACAGATTTGAGTCGGATGGTTTTGTAGAGGAGGACAAAATCTTCACTTGCAAATGAAAGAAGATTCATATCCAGAAGCCCATCCTATTTCCTTCTTCAACTTCGGTTTGTTTATAGTAAACTACAGGTCATTCCTAGGTGAGTTTGTAATGTGAGTAGTTATGGCAAATCTTGTTCCTCTATTGCATTCTACCCTGTGCTGATGGATCTGACTTGCCACACACGACATCACGGCCTGACCATGGACCATATTATGTCTATTCATCAAATACTACATAGGTCAAGGCTGAAAACATTATTCTTGTGCCAAACCACTACAGTTCACATCTGTAGATGTGAAAGAATGCAAAATTCCCTTCCCTGCACAAGCCAGGGAAGCTTTTGAACACATGTAAGCTGTAGGTATTTTTTACCTTCAGAATATGCATTCTCTCTTCACATAAAAACCATTTTCAATTGCATGACACAAAGAACTCAAATTAGCTGGTTAAACATGGGCAACTGAAGTACTAGTGTCCTACCTGGCCTGCTGTGGAAAGATACAGGTCTCCCATAGAGCCATTTCAAGCAGATATCCCACATGCCTGATGGTATTTCACATGGCAGTCAATATCTATGCTTTGTGAGTTTGAAACAAACCTGTAGATTTTGTTGAAAATATCATCTTTTCCCTGATAATTTAAAATTTGAAATGAATAGAGGATTAAAACTTTTTTTGCCATAGATCAACTCAGAAGCTGGCTGCTCTAATTATACCTGGATATGTATGAAGTGCAATTTATGCCAGGGGATTATAACATCTAAAGATGTATTACTGTCTTCTTATCTTGGAAAACAAATTATTTCTGACTCCTAGTTTTGCATCTCATCTGTAAAATACAAAAGTTTCCATGTGAAAACTGGAAAACATCAACAAAGGTTAACCAAAGAGGAGACTTCTCTTCATGCACTCACATTAACACAAACCTCAAGTAAATTCTTGAAGGCTGATGATCCTGACTCCTGAGATTCCAAACCTTGCTCTGAAGAAGGTGACAAGGAGGATTTGTTTGCACTTGCAAAATTGTCTCACTGAGTTCACAGGAAAGTGAGAGAAAAGCACAGTGCATTGCCCAAAGTTCATTTTTAGAATTGTTCAGTGATTGCGGAGACTTTTTGAAAGAACGGTTTCATTTGAGCAAGACAAAGCAGTCTTCAGTTCCTCATTAAATATTGGAGAGAAAGTTGCTAAAGACACTGTCGAGGGTCTTTTGCTTGTCAGCTAACACAGTGAAGCTAGCAACTGGTTCTTCCGCAGACTGCAGGCTAATATCTGAGGAAATGAAAGAGAAGCATACAGAGCTTGCCAGTGAGAAGGTGGTGTGATATTTCAGAATTCATGTACCAATAAAAGTATACACATATCAAAATCAATCTCTCACCACTAGTTGTTCATGGACCATGACATGAACAACAAAGTTGTCACATAGAATGAGGGGGTTTTCTCCATGTACTTTCTTAGCTTGGGTGTTTATCCTGTCAAAGATGCCACTGGTTTTGTCTTAGAGCCAAAATATACTATGAAAGTAGACACTGCTATTTGCCTCAGGAGTTCTTGCTTTAAATTACTAAACACAATCTTCCATTAATTAACTCCCTAAAAATCAGTGTGGTACAGTGCTTGTGTTACTGAAGTTAAACACTTCCATAATGCTTACAGACAAAACAAAATTAAATTAAAAGAAACATGTAGAGAGATTGGAGTTATGAGAAAGAGAGATCAGCTCACATCCATGTAGACATGAAGTCAAAATTTAGATGTAAGAAAACAGACAAAAAGAAAGTGGTGATAATTATCCAGTGCCTGTTTCTCAGAGTTCCTGAGCACGCTGGGAGTTACAGTATGTTTGGTCCATTCATAGAAAGAGCAGTTCCTCCAGGTCTGGCACTAAGCAGAGCTCAGGAGAGGTGACATCCATTCCCTTTTTCCATAGAAAGGAGATTTCTCCTTTATGGAGAAATTCTCCAGCTCTACCTCCCTTGCCCTGGAGAAAGCAGGTACAGCACAGCAGTGACAGGTTTCCATACTTCATGTGCTCTTTTCCTTTCCCAGTTCATGAACCTTCTCTCCCCCTCTTTTCAGAGTGATACACAAAATGGAAACTTCCCCTGTACCTTCCACAATAATGACTGTGCCATCTCTGAAAAGGACATGTTCAAACACCAGTGGCATTTTGGTGTAAACTCCAGGAGAGGATAAAACAGCTCTGCCCCACTCAGGATCAGATCAAGAAAACACTGTCGGTTTGATTGTTGTTTGATTCCTGATTTTTATGGGTTTTTTTTCCCCTAAAAGTCAGGCCATAGGATGTGGCTCACTTCAGACTTGTATGTAGAACAAGATGGATGCTGACCAGTACTAGCCATGTTGTACAGCAGTCAGACTGAGAGCACTGCTGCCATTATTTGAGATTTATCAAGCAGTATTTTGGAGATGGCTGTAAAGTTGCATGTTCTCATTAAACTTCTTCCTGTGATACAACATCAGACAACAATGCTTCTTCCTTACCAGAGGGAGAAAAGGAAACTGGAACATTAGTTAGTGTCTGGGAGAAGTATGTTTGCGTTGTGATAGTTTAGTGGTAAACTTCACCATGTCACAACATAAGGCTGTTAAGATGCAATGACAAATTCTCAAGCATATACCTATAAATACTCAAACAGTATTTGTTGCAACACAGCTCCTCCTAGGCAGGAGCAGAGCAATTGTATGTTCAGGGTCAGATGGATTACGATCTCCAGAACCTTCCAGTATTGTGAAGGGAAAAGGGAGGTAAAAAAAAAAAAAAAAAAAAAAAAAAATCAAACCATCCAACTTGTTATTATTGCTGCTATGGAAACTGAAAAAAGAACAATAACTACTTGCCAGTTTCTTCTGGCTCCTACAGTGAATAAGCCTAAAATGCAGAGATCTCAAGGACAAGAATTGCTGTCAATAACTAAATATTTTGCTATTCTGGGATTTACCAGCACTGGAGTTGTTCAGTTTCTAAACCTTTGTGATTTTTATTTTTTTTTTCCAAAGGGCAATGCATTATAAGTACATGAAGCATGCTGTTATGAAAATGCAATTAATTTTACATGAGGAAATCAATTAAACAGTCGATCTGATCCTGAAATTAGAAATGTATTAACTGCCTTTTACTTATATCTATAAAGGACAATGCTTTTATAAAAAGAAGAAACATGTAAAATTTACAGGTGTGCCTAGGTCTGCACAGCTCCTGGGAGCTTATAAGGAATGAAATGTCATTGTTTAGGTGTTTATTGCCACACAGTTATAATATGCTCATTGCAGTTGTATCTAAGAGGCTACTGCGGAGACTCCCTTGCTTGTGACTCACACATGTTTCATCTCTAAAGGGGAAAAGCAGCCAATGTATTTCTACCCACTAATAACTTAAATCATACAATACTTTTTCAATAACCTGCACTTTGGACTTCATCTGGAAATGAAGGTGCAGCTATTTTAGGGCATAGAGTATGATTTTTGGTATGGTTTCACCATGTTTTCCCACTCAGAAAACAGTAACTGAATCCTAAAGTTACTGGAATGAGATGGCAGCATTCATCACTCAGTTTGGAACAATTTGTTAGTTGTTAAAATTTAGAACAGCGTAGGCAAAATTAACCACAGGGAAGCTTGCATCTGTGGGGAAAAAAATATCTAGAGTCTTCTGGCAACTAAAAGATGAGAGAAGTCACTTCTGTTCTTTGCCTGGATTTACAGTGGGTGTTCTTGTTGAAAAATATCTCTCTCTTCAGTAAGAGATGGACATCTTTCCTTATTGAAGTTCCTCAAAATGTTCTCTACTGTCAGTCAGCATCATCTTCATCTTACTCTGTCTGTGTTTAAGGCATCTTGTATTCTTCCAGGTAATTCTCCATTAACTTGACTATCCTCCTATGCAAAAAAAAAAAATATATATACTTTAAATATCTCTCAGCTATAATTTATTTTACAACATCTCAGTGACGTGAATGTTCTCTCTGTGAGTTGGAGAAGGAAAGAAAAGTGAGGGGGTAGAATAGGTGCTGAAGGTCTTTTAAACCTGAAGGACCCCTTAACTCTAAGACATATTAAATAGCTATCCAATACCATTTTTTAGGATCTCTTCAAGAAGAACAGTTAAAAAAAAAAAAAAAAAAAAATCAAGGTCTGAATTCTGAACAACTTGAATAAAAAATAACCATGGAAATCAGAGATTATATGGGAGGCAACTCACCATCATCAATGTTCCCTAGCAAGAGTTAGAAAGAGGTGGTGATTTTCCTACAGTATCCTTTCTAAATTGTCTTGCAAGTGCACCTCTGCCATAACAAGTGTGATAATCTGAAGGAGAAGATGCTATCATTCAAAATAGTAGCAGCTATAAATACCAAACCCCTCAAAATTAACACCTAAATTTCCAAGCATTTCCAATCCAATTAAGCTCTTTCCTACTAGTCTCATAAATTCATTTCAGTCTGTCATTCACAGGAGCCTCTGCAGCTTCTAATATAACCTTTAAAGTAAAGATTCCCTGGATATAATATAAATGCAATACAGTATCTCCAGTTGTTACTCTGTGCTTTTGTTACATACTTATATTTAAAACAGTCAACTGAGGTATTTTCCTGTCAAAAGCGCATAATTCTGGAAATCCCTTGCTGCTACAGCATTTAGCATCAGAAGTCTGTGCCTTGAATTAAAAGGAGTTTCCAAATGCAATTTTCTTCACCATTTTCCCAGTATAGCAGTGAACGCAAATGACACATCTGGCTGAGTTTTTTCACCTTGCAGTCCAGTAATGACACAAAACTGCCTGTCATTTGTCACTCTATGTCCATAGACAGTAGTCAGTCAGTCAAATGTGGAGATCTAAACTATCTATAAAATCATATAACTGTAGCATTGCAGAACTGCAGGAGTACGTGGGTACAACCATGAGCTCCAAAATAACAATCTAATTAGCTTATTTTACTATACCTGAAAAGCCCATACAGTACCTCTCTGCCCTATATAAAGTTATATTTTAAACAAGTTCACTCATATATCTATTTGTTTATTTGTTTTCTATTTCTCAGCAAATTTAGTTCATTCTATTTTGACACAATAGCAATACAATGCACTAATATTGTATCTGTAATTAATGACAGATATATGTCACATATGGGGTCAGGCCAAAGATGCAGTACGATTTACTGATGCTAGTAGTAGTGGATATGCACTAAATAAAGATTTTTTTTCTTGGCTCTACATGAATAAGTAGGGCTACTCTTAAAATACCCAATCTTGTATTTATGAGGTAGTAGAGAGAGTGAAGGGGGGAAACTCTGTATTCAGCAGAGATATTTGCAACCCAAATCAGCTTAGTTTTGCCATGCTGTGAGTGGAGGGGAATTGATAAACTCTGCAGTCCTAAACATAGTTTCACTAAATTTGTCTATGATTCTATCAAGATTAATCAGAATTTTGTCTACTACAGAACATGTTCATCGCATGGCAGCAGCTCACTCTGACACTTAGAAAATTGCAGGTGGAATTTTGGTTGTATGAAGCTGAACGGTTAAATGCTTGTTATTTTTAGAGGAGCCAAGATTACACCCTGCATTTTTAGATGTTTGCAGAATAAAGACGTCAGGAATGTTGGTCTGCAGGAAGTGATTTCCCTTAGGCCAGATTTCCTTTAAAAGCATATCATAGCTTGAAGTGTAGTCACAGCTTACACTGGCAAAGTTATGTTTTTGAAGGTATCATTAGTACCAGACTTCCTGATTTAAATGACCTATTAAATTTAAGATCCTTAGTGTAAAAACTAATAAGAAAGTGAAAGAAAAGATTAAGTGATAGTCCTAAAAGGGGGGGTGGGGGAGGGGC
>NW_020799097.1:12621851-12658884 GCF_003259725.1 Athene cunicularia
GGGGGGGAAGTATTTTTTTAAAATATCTGTATTAATTTTTGCTTTTGTAAGTATTTATAGCATTATTGCATTATCTTAAGCATCTTTACATTCTTTTTCTAGCTATTAACTAAGTTGGTCTGTGTTTCACAGTGTTTGAATTGTTTGTATCTTCAAGTTTTATGTTTAATGAATGTTGTTTCTAGGGACTGGAGATATATAGATATATATATATATTTGTCAACTAGTATTTAGGAGCAGGATTTTGTCTGATGTTAAAATAAAACTGGGTGTTTGCATGTCAATGTGTACGGATGAGGAATGTTCTTTTGTAGCAGCTGGATGCTATGTGAGATCTAAAGTCAAAATCTAAGAGCAGATTAAGACACTGCATGAGTATTCCTCATTCCAGGGCACCATGAGCAAAGCTGTAAAATGGGTTTAGGATTATGCCAACCTACTGCACAAGTTGATGTCAGCAGCTTTGAATGAAACACTGTGTGCTTGAAATGTGATGCATTTTCTACACACACACACACACACACACAAAGATTCATACACAGTATTAACCTAGAACTTGCATTCCTTCCCCCAAAGCCAAAAGTCATCTGAAATGAAGCAATGATGACTCTCTCTGTTCGAAGTGTTTAATAATGAGTTTAAAAGTCACCCCCATTTTCTGCATGACCCATCCTTCCCTCTATCGTAGATATAGTGGAACCATGGAGGAACACATTGATGAAGAATTCTTAGTTAATAAAAATTTATCTAAATCATTTTCCAATAAAAAATGGGAGATTTTGCATGAATGTTTCTATTTTGCTTATATCTTCTACAGAGAACCGGCAATACAAAACAGTCTAGTTTTGTGCTAACTTGAAACATATTTGACCTTGTTGTTTCTTGACATTTCTATTCTGACATTTCAAACCTCTTTCAAATGAAAAGTTTGATAAGTGTGAATCACTTTTTTTTTTTTTTTTTCCCATTTTCTTGTCCTAACCAAGTTAGATTCTTTAAATTTTTCTTCCCTTTAAGGATAAATCTTCAAAATTCTGGTGCTTGCTATAGAAACAAGATTCCACTTAAACAAATGCTCTTTATGTCTGTGGATCTGATGTTCAACAGTACCAAAACCTGTATGAAACTGTCTTTGAGAAAAAAGGATGCTGGCACTCCCAACTCTTCTCCATGTCTATGTCTACACTAGTAAACTGAACAGGGAATGGGCCTGAGCTCTGCCATGTAATCATCCCTACTCTTGAACTGCTACGGTCTATGGCATGATTTTGCCTCCAGCTCACTAATGCTACCTCAGACAATGCCTGGGCATGCATCAGGGTTAGCACCTGCCAGGAGCATGAGCAACAGAAAGTTTGCATTTGAACCCTCTGGTTTATGGGAATAAGGAAGATCAGCTGTAAGGACACAGACTGTGTCATGATCAAGAATGTGCCTGATCTATTTTATTTGCACAGATAGCAAATGAGGAGAAGGAAAACCTGACAGGTTTTCACAAGGGGTATGTGTCCTATTAGAGGATTGACTTGTCGTGTCGAACAGGTAAGAAAAAAAGCAGAGTCAAGAGAACAAATGATATTGTTGTGTTTTAAGTAATTATCTTGTGTTGTGTTTTTTTAGTTTTAGTTCTTCCTAGATACTAAACCTCCAGCTATATTTCCTATTTTCCTGTTGATTTTGCCTTTATCTTTTGGAGGGAAGTTATGAAATAGTTAGTCTTTATTGGCAAGCATGAAAGCTCCGTATTTTGTCATCAGTATTCACTACATTATTCAGATAAGAATTCATTTTGAATATAACCCTCTGTGAGGAGATTTACTGCAAATTACTGCTCTCTGTATAAGGCTACAAATGCCAATAAGATACTGGGGGCTCAGAGATAATGTTCAGCACTCCGTAGCCAACATGCAAGGGTCAGTTAGATAAGTGAAAGGCAGATTGTTTTCCATCACAGTGATAATTTCCAGTTGATTTGGCATTTTGTCCCTGCTGAATTATATACTTCCTCTAAATCAAGTAGAATCTGAGAAACATTTTCATTGTTTCTTGCATCTAAATAAAAAATAATTGAAATAATTTCTATGCAAAAGAGTGGAAAAATTTTAGTTTGTATTGAACATCATGCTAATTCAAGTAACAACAGTGAAGAGATCTCTCTAAATTGTCTTTTCTTCCTCTCAAAGTGCAAGCAGTCACAATGTCAGCACATTTTACTTGCAGATTCCTCACTCAGATCTTACTGCTTAGTATTCAGCTCCAAAAAGGATCAAAGTACTGCATCACCATCCATTTCCTTTCCCTAGGTTACTCAAGGTTGCTGTTGTATAAGATCTGCTTCCCCTAGCTCCCCTTTGCCCAAGTAAGTCCAACCTACGTACATCATATATACAATCAAATAACAGTGTGGAGTGTAAACAGATTTGCATACTAAAGCACTTAAATCACAGTTATATGCAGTTTTATTAATTACATGACTGACTTGTGCTGTGGTGGAGATGCTGCAGTGAGGGAGAGGAGCCAGCTGGGTTAACACAGAGGCTCTCACACAACCTCCTTGTTCCACGTGGGAGATGGTGCAGTCCTGAAGGGAAGCTTGGCAGTGAGTGTAGTGGTTCCTGCATAGTTCTGGTGCAGGGTTGTGAGGCTTCCCTGGGCTCTTCTCTGCTCCATGGGTTCACCAGAGGATGGAGAGATGGTCCTGGATCCTGGTGTACGGTTGTGGGACTTCCCTCCCCGAAATAATTTTTCAGCCACTTTGGGTTATCCCAATACTTTTCAGTGTCCTTAGCTGTAGGGCTGGCTAAAGAACACCTTGCTGATGGTTGGAACACCTGTTTTTTTTGATTTGCTGTTGGTTTCTGGTTTGTTTCACTACTGTTGGCATTCATGTTCTGCTTGTTCTGGACACTTCTGGACACTTTGGGTGGGTCTTCTTGATGATTTACAAGTGTTTTCCTACTTTGACTATTTTCTTGATCACACCAAAACTATCCTGTTGTCTGAGGCAGAAGGTTGATCATGTTTTCATCTATTTCTGCTACAGTAAGTTGATTAAAATGCATATTGGAACAAATATATTACAAGTTGGACCCACTGGGAACAGTAGTGACTCCTAGATCTCAAAGAACATCTGAAAACATTCAGATTATCCAAAAAGGCAGAAAACCTTGGCAGAAGTGTTTCTGTGTTGTCATACCTTAATCTTAATGAAAATGTTTAGACCCCTGATTTGTGAAGAATAAGAATCTCACTGACCAGAATTCAACAAATAAATATATTTTACCCTGGTCTAGAAGGATATTCAGAAATTCAGCCTGGACTATACGTTTTTACTCTGTGTTTGAGTTTGAAATTCTAATGCCTTAAGTAGAGAGATTTGTAACCAAGGAAACTTGAAGTGTTATTTCTCTTATTATTCAGTAAATTTGACATAAACTACAGAAAGTATGTATCCATTAGCACTCTAAAGCTAAAATGTTGTCCTACTTCCTTTGCTATAATTTCTCTCTGTCTCTGATAAATGACTTATAGCTTCAATGTCAGATATCATGGTTATACAAGCCATGGTAGAAGAAATATTTTTTTTTAAAAAGCAATTATTTTCGTTGGTATATATGAAGGAAGATTTATGTTTTCTGTTTCCTTCATAGATTAAATGTTTCTTGCAGAGATATAGTATATTAACCCGCAGGTCCCTCAGCAAAGGTTCATAATGGGGGATCAAAGATTCCAGAATGCTATAATTAGCTCTGGTTTTCATTATTAATAGTTTTGACAGTTTTCAGACATAGCTAATTCTAAGAAAATGCTGATAAGACTAGTGATGATGCTCTGATTAATGCATATAATCAGGACTAAGAAGACCAAAGTTAGTCCTATAGGATGGGTACAGAATTCTCTGTTCTGTTTAAAGTGATGTTCAAAATTTCTTAAGGTTAGTTAGACCCCTGCCAGGCTGAGTACTGAAGAGAGTATGAACATGACTTTTTAGTGAAGGAGAGAAGGTGATTAGAAATAATTAATGCCAAATGAACTCTTTGGCTTCAACTACAGAAGCAAAAATAACATTCTACATGATTTACAGACATAACACTGAATCTTCCAGTGTTTGGGGTTACATTTTGTGGTTTTTTTCTTTCTCTGTCCACAGTCATCTGAAGTGTACCAATAAACTATTCTACACAAACTAGAAGGGTTATCCATGTTGCTCTGGATGATGTGCATGCAGTTTGTGTTGCAGACAAGAGTCATCCAACTGCCATTTGCAATTAAGCCTTTCTGTGAAATTTGTTAACAATTTGAGAATAAAATCAAGGTGTTAAATTGTGAAGGTGCAAACAGCAATCAAGTTATTCAGCCTCTTTTACTACAACTATACGATTTATTATCTGTCATAGTATGAAAGCAATTGGTGATTAGTGGAAAAAAGAAGCTAGACTCGGTGAACATAGAAATTCAGATTAGGTCAAAGCCTCCTGGTATAACTATACCAGAAGGGCAATATGATATGATTTATGAACCGTTAATTAAATCTCCCTTCTCTGTGTCAGATTAAATATATGAGTATAAATATCTTTATCTACATTGATAGCAGATAGCCAAGTCATCACTTATCTTATGACTGTGCATGGCATACTGATGAAAAACTAGACTCAAACAACTGAACATTTTGTAAATATGACAATAAAAGACTATCACAAGCAGAATAAATTCCCACGTGTCAGCTATCCTTAAAAAAATCTGAGCATAAGATTGAAAAATAGTCCTTGCATTTTCTGTAATCATGTAATGAAAATACTTTTATAACTATATTCAAAGTACTTTATTAAGGTAGAACCACCTATGGTAGTTGTTAGAATAATATGAATTTCTTGATTCTAATAGCCTGCTAAAATTATCAAGATAATTTTGTTACTTGCTAATAATTTTAAAAAGCATAAAACAGCTAATTTTTATTACTGTATTATGATTGATTTCATAATCTCTCTATGATGTATAAAATATGGGAATTAGCTTTGCCCCGCAAATAAAAACTCTATCTGTGACATCCAGTTCTATGTATTGTAATATAAGCAATTTATTTTATAAAATGAGTTGTGTGAGGATGCATTTCTCATCACTTGATCCATAAAACAACTTTCATCACGTGTTGTGATCTTTGTACTTTGAGCTCCAGCAGCTCCAGAGAGATAGATATTCAGTACTGTTGTGACAAATTCTGTATTTTCTTCTACACAGTCTCATCATCTGTTCCATAACTTCTATTACACATAAAGTCATTAGACTCCATTACAGGAAGCAGGAAAATAGAGCAGTAGAATATTTTAAGAGTTAATATGCAAAAGAATATTATAAAAAGTCAGATTTTTTTTTTGTCCCTCTGTAAATACACACTAAATCTTGATTTTCTTATTTACTTGAGTAATTCAATTTTAATCTTCATGACAGTTCAGATAGCTAAGGTGACTTCTTTTTGCTGTACTATTTGCATAACACCTCTCCTCTAAAAGGCCAAGTATATGTGATAGCTAAGTATTTTTTGCATTTCTCTCTTTTCTTTCCTTTACCCTTCCGCCACACCATTGTGGTCTCTATTTCTTGTTGTCTACTATGTAACATCCTATTCAGAATTACGGAGAGCCTAATGCTGGTGACATTGCAATTGTACTATTTATAAACAGAGAATAATAGTGCAAGAGGAATAAATGACAGAAAATGGGACAGGTGAAATTTAGAAAATCATTCTCCATTTCCAATATTACTGCCATATTTCTGCAATATAAACTGAAAACACGATACATAGCAGTATTCACTAGTTGTCATCCTATCACAATTTCTTGTTGTAATAAGGGACAACTTATCACCCCAAAGTATTTAGATAATTACTACTGGAAAAAGGATATGGGATGGAATAGAGAGTTCTCATCTCTGTTACAAAACTTCTACCAAATCTGTACAATGCTGCTATCCCTTACATCAGTTTCACTGGATTCTGTGTGCTTTTGATTGGGTTTATTTTGCCTGACTTGAATCTCTTGCTTTCTATCCAAAACAGAGAGACGACAGACTTAATTCTGTTGTCTGAACATGAGCATTCTTGTCTATTTGAGACAGCCTAGAGAAACCTACAGTTGCTGCTACAGAAGGGTGCAAGTCTCTGTCAAGTCATGTGTTGTATTTGTCAAACCCATGCAGATGTTTAGACAGAGTAGGACATCCCAGATGACGCTAGACATCCTGTGTTTAGGCATCTGAATTGAGACCACATGTATACACATTTTCAGAATATAAAACATCCCATTTGTTTCAACCACATAATTCACAAAGATGAAACACAGTAAGTAAGGAGATACCCTTTTTCTGCATTTAGTAGAGAGAGTCTAGGGACTCCATTCAGTTCACATCTGTGGCTATGCTTACCATTAAATAAGTGTTCATCATAACAGACAAAAATGGAAAAATTTATTCAGACAGTAATATTTCATAATATGGTCTTTGAAAATTTAACTCAAACCAGAAGCCTCCCCACTGTCCACCCTCCCCAAACGTCTTAGTAGAGGTTAAGGCTGTCTTCCCATAGTAAAACCCGGATCTTCAACTAGGAAAAAGCCATTGAAGAAAAATTAGGAACCATGAAGTCTCATCATCTATGGGATAGTCTTTAAGAATAAGACAGGAATACTTTCTGAATTGTTATTACTATTACCAGATATACTAACACAGAAGAAGATAATGCACTCTGGAGAAGAAACCTCTAACGGATAGTTTTGTAAATATGTTACCAAAGTATTCCAAAAGTTATGTGGCATGAAAGACACTAGCACTGAAGTCCCAGCAATTAAGTATTACTGAAAGCTTTCATCCTTCCTGTAGTCACCTAAACTCCTTTGGTGTGTCCCTTTCTTGTGGAACACAACATAAAATTGCCAAAGTCCTGAAACCTGTCTCATGATGAGGCTTTTACTGGAATGTCAAGAATTATATTTTGCCCTAATGCCTCATGAACTACTTGACCCAGTGGACACACATAGATCAGTCAGGATTCAGTCTGAGTTTAAAACACCTGCATTTAGATGTCTACTACACCTTTGGTTTTGTTACAGGGGTGTAGTCAGTACAGACAGAGCTTGGAGGACAGCATGGTAACAGCCAAGGTGGAGCTATTGTCTGCAGAGCCGGGAGGAGCTCATCAGTAGCACAGTCACGTTATGTCATTGGAGATGCCCTGGGGTATCTAAGGCTGTCTGTTTTAGAAGAGCTGAAGTACTGCATAGGCTCCACTGAGTGTATTTGTGTAGATCACCACTGGGTGTAATAGGAAATCAGACATCGCCAGCCCAATCCAACAGTTCGTGAATAGATGTCTAGGGCATTTGAGGTGTCTTAGGAAGACCACAGGGTGTCTGCAAGAGGCTAACAGATATGGCACATGACCTGTAGAAGACACATGCCTTTCCTTCTGGGGTTGCGGCTACAGACCTTACAGGACAGCCCTAGCCATCTGAAATGGTACTAGGTAACTGTATAAGTAACTGAATTCCACTTACAATGTTCACCCAATAAATGTAGTGATACTTTCCCTTCCCTTTTCTCACTACAGCAACTCAAAAGTCAGAAAATTAACTAGAGTTTAATTTCCACCTCCAGTTTAGGAATTATTTTTCAGTTTGCAATGTCTTGGCCACTAGGATACAGCATACTCTCAGTCCTTCCTGACTGATCTGTTCAGGCTTGTATAAATGTGCTTTAATAGTCTCTGGAGCATGGATTAGAAAGCTGGTGTGATTTCTCAGGAGACTGTCCTAACCTCCAGTCAGTCTGACACCCTGTCTCAGACTGTGGCTGGCTTCCACAGCAGCTCCAGAGTAAGGCAATGCCCAGTACAATCACTGCAGATAAACGCTATAATCATTCACCTTTTAGGTAGTATGACAGGAACATGAATACTCTTTTTGCTGGTTTTGGAAGGAAAATTCTGTCCATGAATATTAAATCCTATTGATATTAAATCCTATGGATCCTGAAGAAAGTTAATTTCAGTACAAACCACATTTTTAAAACAGCACATGTACTCATAGAAGTACTGCATCTTCTCAAAATATTTTCCCCCTTTACCTTCCTTGCACAGACATTTGCTATGATCTTTGTATGGAAAGGCAAACACAGAGCAATAGGTCCTGAATAGGACATTTGAATTCTGTAGGAATACCTGCTATTTCTTTGTTATACCTAGACTCTCAAACCTTGCTATTGGAGAATAATTTTAAAATCCATTCTCTCAGATTTTATAATCTCTCATTACATATTTATAATAAGGAGTATTCATGAAAAAATGCAAAATATTTTTGAAAAATCATCATGTCAGAGAGGATCATTATGCTGAATCCAAAGTAATTACTCAAACAGCTAATAATCCATTGCTTATTAGTACAACATGGTTTTTTCAAGCATCTGGATGTGGGTGTTAAATCCCTAAAAGCTGTTAGTGATTCCCTGCTGTATTCCTGTATTTTTATTATTGTAATCCATGTATCTCTTGAATATTAGAAACATTTCAATACATAGAGTTACCAAGCAGCTGCTCAAGACAGCTTTATTATACGCATGTTTTCTGCGTGCTTTCTGAGACTCTGCGAACAGACTTACCAAAGCATGAGAACAGAAAGTAAGCTGGAGAAGAGGCAGCTAAAGGAGACAGAAATTTTAGAGGACTAATTCTATGAAATTCACTGTAATAAGCCTCTAAGACTTAAAGAGTGTAGAGACTATTAACTTTCTACAGCTCCAGGCTTCACACTTTGCCATGTGAGGTTAGCTACAAACTTCGACCACAAAAAAGTTTTTCAAGGACTTATGTCCTTCTGTCTTGGCCCTAAATTTATACATGGAGCATGTTCTCAAACATACAACCTTAAGTACAAACCTAATGAACCCAACACAAAAAGCAGCTTAAAATGATAGAATTAGTGTGTGGTGGTAGTTCTCCTCATAAAATGTCCTGTGAATATTCATCATTTTATTCAGTCTAGTGTTTGCACCCTTTAGGTGCAACATAGCATATTTTTAGGCCTTTTCTCCAATAACAAGAGAGTTCAGAACTTTCATCTTTTATAAAATCCAGATATTTCCTGTAATCACATGGTTTCTCAAAGCTGCAGGGCTTGATGGGAATCAACTACATATATGTTTGATATATATTGGTCAGCATACTTTCATTATTTCAGTTTCTAAGAAACTGTCATGACATGGTGTTTTTAGAAATCTGCAATTTATCTGCACACTTATGATGGAACTATAATGAAAATACAATTTAACAGGAGATTTGAAGAGAAGATGGGAAATAATGTTTCCTTCTGGAAGACAACGTGTTTCTGGGAATGATGATACCAAACACGACTACGGCGTAAAAAACTGAATATATGAGACATGTAACCTTGTTCATTGAAAGGATTTTGGTTTTAAGGCTAAGTACTTTTTAAGGAAACATTATTTTGTTCAGTCTAGAAAATACAAACTGTGTTTCTTTGCTTCTGCACTTCTAACTTCATAATGCATTATAGCATTGTAAAATGAATTTTTAAATCTTTTTTTTTTTTTTTCTAGAAATAACACCCACAAGAAGATCTGAAGGAGTTAGCACACCTCCTGCAGAGCTCGTGTTCAAGCAAAATTAATAAATCTTTCTGGATAGGAGCTGACATGGAATAGAGCCACGTGCCTTTTCCCTGTAGCCTTGAGAACTCCAGCTTTCAGGAACACAGCTCACTGCTCTAACAGGTCTGGTACCCACAGGCAGTTGTCTTGGGCTTTGCTAAGTGGTTACACTGCGAGCCTTGAAAGAAATATAAATGCATTCACATGCTACTATGCTTGGAGTCATACCTAATAGTCCAAGTGGAGCAAGGGCCAGTGTCTAATCTGCAAGCTGGATGAACTGTTTCTGGCTAAATGAGAGTCTGTCATTTATAAACGCTACAGTATGCTTTCATGTAGTTAATCATATGGGATGTAAACATGCTGAAAAGCTGTAACATCCATATTTCTTATTAAAGGGATGTTCACCTTAAAGTAAGTGAAAATCTCTGCAGGATAGCTTGAAACAATAGCTGTTGTTTTAGCAGGACAAATCTAATAGTTTTTCCAAAGTATAGTTCAGGATCAAATTTATTTCACATCGTCTGGATTGTGAACTCATATCAAAACCCATGGAAATCCTTTCTTGAGTAACTTGGATCCAAAAGTAGGTGTCATAAATTGCCACCAGGGAGGAGGACTGAAGAAAAGACAGGATGCCTTTCTCAACCTCGTTTAAACCACTGTGAGAATCAGAGCAACAGCTGAGCGTGAGACTACAGCATGTTTCATATGACATAAAGAACGTAATAGACCAGGTGGACTCATACTGGGAGCTTTTCATTTCTAAGTGGTTTATCACAACATGCAAAGCCTAGTTTTATGTTGCAAGGACAGAAAGAGTATTTGCTTATCGAGTGGTTTATATGATCCATTAGTAACTGGCCACTCAATTTCAGACATTAACATCCTACTTTTCTACTTCCAAGCAGTTCTAACATTCCACCTGCACTTGTGGCTCATAAAGCATTAATCCATCAGGCATTATCTGAAATTCTCACCTTTGTTAATAAAAAAGTCCACTGATTTTTGAAGATAGGCTAGCACTAGAAGGGTACAAAGCATTATAATGATCATGATGCTGCAGACATCTTCTCTGAAGTTACACTTACCGGCCTTTCCCCAGCCCCTGAGGAATTATGCAGGATAATAAAGATGATCTGGACTTAATTTCTTAATGCTTCTCCATTTTATCTGGAGAAGGAACACAGCACTGTAGATAGAACATCCTTCTACTAAACTGTTTTTTGTGCAATATCTAGAAAAAGAAACCGGATTTGTGTTTCCCTTTCCATAATACATTAACACCCTGTCACACTCAGACTCAACCTCCTGTCAGATTCCATTAGTACTTCTATTTAATGTTTCCTTCCCCTCCTTTCAGCACACTGATACTCTTTGCTTTTTCACTGGCTTCTTGTCTATACATTGAATTAATTCAGCAGCTCCTTCCGAATATTCCTGGTTTGAAACAAAAGTATCTTATGTGCATTTAGGTTGATTTGATTTCTGGACTAATCTGAAGTGATAAAATGTTCTAATGAAGATTTCTAATGAACATTTCTAAGTACATTGGTAGTCAGGAATAACTACTACAGATTAGAATCATTCTCTAACTTAATCCAAAGTAACTTTTTAATTCTGCTCTTAAAATAAAGTCTATTGCTATTAAGACTCATCCTAGTGAAGTGAGACTATGCTTGATGCTGAAATTATAATTAAATCAAATTATAATACAATACAATATAAATAATATAATAAAATATAGTGTAATGTAATAAATAAATGCTAACATAGACCTACCATAGTGATCTTTTTTAATTCTACTTTAATCATATTTGATATAATTCCCAGAAGCTATGAATGATCCTGGGAACAGAAGACTTCTCCTCTGACAGATTTCCTACTTTTTGCATGGATGGAATGAACATTGCAATACAGAAGTGTCCAAAGAACTTTTACAGTGAATACTTTTGACTTGATTAATATGATCTATTTGATTACTTTTGTTTAATCTATTCATTGCACCCCTGGCCACTTTGAGCCACTAACATAAGGATCCTCACATTATTCCATTGAATATGGGTGGTCTGGAGGGTTTGAGTCAGGAGAAATTGTCCCAGTCTCTGCCCTTTTTTATCATGCAGGCAGGCTGCTGCATCCGTACACCTTCTTAGCTCTGGTGGATTGCTCTCATTATTGGGATACTGGATCCACAGCTGCCTCCTCCTCCTCCTCCATGGTGTCTTTGTATGTCTGCACTGCAGAACGAGACACGTCCTAGGAGGGACACTGAGCAGGGGGACCCTTTTCCCACACTACAGCACTGTTCATTTCCCTGCCTCTTTCTGGAAATCTCCAGCAATATTTCTCCAAGATAAATACAAGCTTGGGGGCAGTTTACCTCCTAGGAAGCAATATCATTAAATCTACTCCAAGTTTGGTTCCCTCTGTCCTACCCACTTCCCCATCCGCAAGCATCCCTTACTCTCACTCATGCTGGGGCAGCGAGCAGGCTGCCCCGTACCTGCCATTCCTAGCCATGCTGTAGGCACTCTGAACCAGAAAAAAACCTCCACAAATACGGTGTCTCTGAGCCACAGATGGCCTAGTGCTATGCTATATGGTTGTGTGCAGTCTGTCATAGTGGGAGCTAGGTCAGGACCGTGTAGTTTTTCTTAAATAAATGAATTTAATTTACTCTTTAGTTTTATTCCTTCAATACCACTCCTCTAAAAAAAGAAAAAATATTATTATCCACTCCTACCAGTGAACATTTCTCAGATATGTCCTTTAAGAGACAGCAGATTACCTCGGTGCAGTATTATATAAATTGTTGATGTCATTCCTGAAAATCTTAACATTTCTTTTTGTTCAAAAACTACATATGTATACGTATACGTATATTACAACTCAGAAAAGCTACTGCTTAGCAAATAAAAACATATTTGACAATGATAAACTTGTCAAAATCCCAGTTTTCTACAGGCTTTCATGATGGCACATTTTTCTACCAGGTTTTATATGCCACTAGTGCATTTGCTGAGAGTAGACAGATTTTGGGGGCTTACACAGGTTAATTTACTTTATGACATTGTATGACTGCTTTGGAACACAGTAATATATCTACCAAACCCAGTGCTTGGGTTCTAGGCACTAGCAATATTATTTAAAGCGAAGAGCTGTCATAAGGATTCTGCACTTGCTCTTAGCCCTATATAAGGTAGGAGGATCAATACAGCTCTCTCTAATGTCAGAGAATTTTTATTTAGCAAAAGAAAGCAAAAAGCAATAACTTCTTTATTCTATACTTTTAATCCGTTTCTGCTATTTATATATCTTTGAGTTAGGATGTAGACCAGAATAAAGATTTCTTACCTTTCAAATGTAGTGAGATATGAGATTAACCTGATTTCTGAAGGAAATCAGTAGTTATTGATTTATTATCAGTAACTTCAGGCATCTGCCTCTAACGTCTCCCTGGGCCTGGGATGATAACAATTATTTTCTGCATTGATGGAGGAGGAAAAGGAAAAATGGAGGAAATGTCAACACAGTGATGTCGTTAAAAGGTCAGACTAAAACATGAAGTTAGATCCTCCATGGGAGAGGAGAGCAGCGCACTAGAAGAGGAATGACCATCCCTGGGGAAGTGTCCTGGTATTTCTGTACCAGGGCAACAGTAAGTAGGTTTTATTGTGTTTCCCAGCAAGGATGCAGCTTCTGACATGGTGTCTTTAGAGAAATGAAAAGCCAGTCTGTGTCCTCTACATGGACTCCGCAGCACTGCCTGGCTGCTATAGGCCCTGCACTCTCTTAGGCATGTTGATGTGAGAGGTCCAGCCTCCTAAAAAACTGTGAGGCAGTTTCCAAGTCACTGTCACATTGCTTTGACAACAAACCTCAAGGGTCTTTTTTCTTCTACAAAGACAAAACAAATATCTGAGATTTATCTGGCTTTGCTTTATAATATCTAATTTGACAGGGAAGTAAGTCACTTGCAACTGTGGACAACATTTGACTTATTTTTAATAATTTTTTCTAATCAATATCCCAAGGCATATTCTAAGGATTTTTGTTAATACTAAATTCAAGCATTTAAAAGATTTTACTCATGCCAAATATTATTTAATGTAGTATATAGCCTGTACTAGAACTAGGTCTCTAAAGGATGTGCAGAATATCTCTTTTAAAATCTGGTGCATTTCCACAGCAATTATCTGTCATTTTTATTCATATTACGATGGAGTTTGGTTTATAGGAAACTCAAAGCTGCCTCAATGGCACAGGATGCCATTAATGAGGCTGCAGATCTGTCAACAGCTGATCAATACCACCTCACCTGTCCACCACCTAAAACTCATTATGGTCACTTGGGGACGACATTGTAATATTAGCTGCAGGGTGATAAATGGGAAAAAAAAAAAAAAAAAAAAAAAAAAGTGTTTTCCTTGCTTATTCCTTTTCGTTAGTACTGAGCACCATCTGCTGGATGGTGCCAGCTTGCACTAGTGCCCATCCCCGGGGTGAAAAACAAGTTACTCACACACACACATGAGCTGACTGAGGCAGGGGTTGCCCTCACATACAAAGACAACAGGTGTTTTATATAAATATCCTCTCAATCCTCATAAAACGTAGGCAATGGACGTATGTTTTATCATTGATTACTAAATGCATGAGAGACTCTCAGTATGTCAACAGATTGCATACTGTGGTTGAAGTGCTAAATCTGCTCTTACCACCAGGCAAGCACTGTCCAGCATATGCCTGCGGAAGGACAAGCTCTAATCCTAATTATTAGGAGCCTCCTGTTTACTTGGTGTTAGAAGAAAAAAAAAAAAAAAAAAAAAAAAAAAAAAAGTTTTTTAGCCTTCCACATTTGTTTTAGGCTTATTACTCTGACTTGTAATGTAGCAGCCACAGTCTGAAATATTTGCTCCTTAGGAAATCCCAACTGAATTCCTCCAAAAGGTCTGGTTTCATTGACTCTGATAGTTCCCCATTAGAGACTAATAGACTTGTATGAAGAAAACACCATCTCATCTCATCTCATCTCATCTCACCTCATCTCATCTCATCTCATCTCATCTCATCTCATCTCATCTCATCTCATCTCAGTTTGTAATCTCCAAAACACCTACTTTAGATGTCTCACCAACTATGTGCATGTAAACTGTGACATTAAATTGTCAACACTGGTCTTTATTAGCTGCTTCTTAATTTTTTTTTACATTAATTTTGTAAAGATTAGTTTTATGACATGCATTTCATACAAATCATCAGAGGAAAATGGCAATATATTTTTATTATCTGTGCTGAGTCACTAATATATGATTACTATATGCATGGAGCTGAGAAGGTTATGAAGACAACTGCACTAAATGTTTTTCAGCACAAAAGTAGCCTTGACAAGCTACACCTTGAAGAGAAAATGAGGTAAAGAAGGAAAGCTCTCTTCCAGAATTGCCTTTTTTTGGTCACAAACCCCCTGATTTCTCTCTGCATATTGAGGCAAAATGGAGGTGTTGCTGAGGGCAAAGGTAAGATGTAAGTTGTGCAGAGGAAGGGAGCAAAAAATAGAGCCTCTCTAGAACCTCATTTGAGAGTGGTTCTCAAACTCCTACTTTGGTTTTTATTGTGAATATATCAGGAACATAGGACTCTGGATAATAGTATGTATCTGCAAAGGGTGAAGCAAGAGACATCATTATGAATACCAAAATATTTTTGTCATAAAACATTATCTTAATTTCCTTAGAAAATTTCTTTCTGGAATGAAAAAACTGTCCCTGTGTGACTATTCTAGCATTCCAAGTGATAATATTAAGGATTTTATAAGCAAAGAAATACATCACTGGGGACAGAACAAAAAAAGTGGGAAATCATTTTATGCCATTGATATTCAAAAAATGAAATCAGCAGCACTAGAGTTATTAGTGTATTCCAGATGGCACAGAGCTATTGCCACTGTGATCCAATAGAAGTGGAAATAAAAATATTAAGATTGATGGAAAGATGGAAGGAGCCAGTGCTCTTACTGCCGGAATAGAATGTTCTTCTAATTTCTGTTAATGTTAAAACACATTTTTACTGAGACAGAATCAGAGAGCTATGGCATAATTTAGGTTGAAATGGACCTTCAGAAGTCATGTGGTCCAACTCCTCACTCAAAGTAGAGCCAATCGCAAAATTGAATCCAAATTTGAAACCATGAGATTGCTCAGGGTTTGGACAAGCCAAACTTTGTATCTAAGGATGGACATCCACAGCATCTCTGGGCAACCCATTCCAGTGTTTCATCATCCTTGTTATAGTAATTGGCTTTTTCCTGCTACTTAATTGGAATTTTAACTCTGCAGCCTGAGCACATTTCCCCTAACACTGGAAACTGTGCACCTCCAAGAGGAATCTGGCTCTATTTTCTCTACAAACACCCACTAAATAGTTAAAAAAAACAATCTGTTTGCTCTTCTTCAGGCTGAACAAACCCAGGTCTCTACAGCTGTCTTCATGTCAATGTGCACCAACACCCTGACCACCTTGGCGGCCCTCTGCCATACTCATTTCAGTTAATCACTGTCTTTTTCGTACTGGAGAGCACAAAATTGGACATAGTACTTTAGATGCAGTCTTACAGGTGCTACAATGAATAGACAGCAGTAATCACGTCCTTCCTGCTGGCTGTGGTCTTACCAATACAGTCCAGTACATTCTTAGGCTTCACTGCAATACATACAAATCGGTTGCATATAAACTGAATGTCAGTGGGTACTTTGTTGCTGTAATAAAATTCTAATGTTGTTGTGTAGGATTGTAACTGAACTTCCAGAGAAAAACTGTAGTTAACTGTAGTTATTATTTAATTAGTAATCATATCATGTAAGGCATGTTATTTATTCTTAAAATAATATCTTTGTGACATTCTAGAAGCTGGAGAATCCCTCCTATGAGCTGTACAGCAAAATAGCAGATATGGGCAGATGCGTATCAAATGTAACTGCTGCAGAACCACACCCCACTTTGCACTTCTGTAGTTGGTTTTATCCAACACTAATGAAGCTTTGTAGAGCTCCTACAGAGAAGGTAATTATTACATCCATTATGCAGAGAGAAGGAATTGAAGCATAAATAAGCAACAGAACTAATTTTAAAGTCCACAGTGATGGCCTAAATGACCTCTTACTGAGTGGGAGTTTTAGAAATGATTTAATTAGAGGAGAACTAGGTCAAGGCCAAGTGCTTTTTAAAATCTTAGTCTACCTTTCCTAACTCAAGATCAAGCAGAGAACAGAAGTCAAGAGAAAGACCTCCTAATCCTCTAATTTACTCCGAGCACATATCAGACTCATAAACAGTGAATCCTCCTCCCCAGGTGCTAATATTCCCATTAGGAGCAACACAGACTAAAAAAGGGGGAAATCGGTTAGTTCCACAGTTCTGGGGGGGGGAAAAGTAGCCAGTAGCCAGCTAGACAGATGAATGTAATCATAGGTAGATTCTTGAAACCATTTCAGTAATTCAGATATTCAGTGCTTTGTCTACAGTATATTGGTGTCCAGGACACTTCACCCATTTCAAAAAGACTTTTTTCCATGAACACCGTTTTCATAAGGGCAATTTGCCAATCTACCCTTTTGACAACATATTTTCATAGCGTGATTAGACAGTTTGCTTACTTTCAAATCCTGAAATGTCTTTTCGAAGAAGCATGTCTTTTTTCTTTTTATTTAACAGTTTGAAATTTTTTTGTCAAAAGTGAAATGAAAGATTTAAAAAATGCTCCTGGGGGAAATTTATTTTTTTTTCTTGGACAACATTTTAAGAATAATCTTGAAGACCTTAAAATTAGGGATAATTATTATATCACAATAAAAATTAACACTCTTGAAAATGTTGTCTATGAAGTAATATTAATGCAACTGAAAAATCAGGAAATAACTATACAACTGATGATTGCCACAAGATGGCACTGTTTTATGCCACCTGATTTATTCAAAGTGTCCTAAAAAATAAATAGGTTAATGGGGATTATAAAAACAGTAAAGGATGCATATACAGGCTTATACAAGTAAAATTAATTGTAATAAATGATCAGGAAATGAAGAAAAAGTCAGATAAATAGAAGATTCAGTAGAAATAGGGTAGAATTTAGTCAGCAATGATATATTTGCCTCAATGTTAGCAGGAGGCAGACAGGGGCTGGATGTAAAATCAGCTGGTCTGGTTAAGATTAAGCACGAACTCATTGATACGATTACCTAGTATTTAAACTTTCAGTATAAATCTTTAGGTTCGGGAAATAATAATTGTCCTCACAGAATTTCTTATATTTTTTATTTTCTGTGAAAGATTAAACTCATCTACACTGATTTCTGTGGTCAGAAAAAATATTTTGCCACAGAAAGGAGTTCCATAGCATGGACATTTACACATTTGTGCAGAATGCATGTATTAAAATTATTCACAGCCCTAAGAATGATTTTATCCACGCTTCCCAGAACATCATGACACAAAGTACCATGTTTTGTTCCGGTGGAACTGGAATTTTTTTCATGTTAGAAGAAAGGAGGATCAAAAGAGCTTCTCAGGCACACCCAATACACTCAGTTTGGTATTGCTGGTTGAAACTTAAGTCAGTTGATGCTTATTCAGACCTAAAAAGTTGTGGCTCTTCTATTAGTGGGTTGCTCCATAAAGGTCAAGTAGCTTTCTTCTCCACGTTCCTGCATGAATGTCAAGATCAATTCTACCTGGGAGGGCATCTTCTACACCTTCTCTGCATTCCTCAGGGAACAGGTTATTCCCAAAAATATATGGAGGAAGGCATTTATTCCCACTGACTTCATCAGGAAAATGTAGGCCATTAAATCTTTGTCTGATTGGCAGTCTTAAATTTAACATACAAGTCCTGCTGCGGAGCATGTCACACAGTTAAAATACAGCCTGCCTTTATATCAGTACAGGCGAGGGGAAACTTTCTCACTTGTGGGAAAATGTCTAACTAATATTTTTTCAGGCATATCTTTGAAAGACAGGTCCAGGACATTTGTATCTAAGTTTTGAGTTGCCATTCATCACAAGTAGATCTGTGTCTTCACATACAGCCAAAGATAATAGGAAAGTCCATAATGAATTTCAAGGAACCTCTGAAATTCATCACTTTTTGGATTATTTAATTATTCTTTTTTTTTTTTCTGTATCTGGGACATGCAAGAAAAGAAAATGTTTAGATACAAAGTGTACCTCTGCATGTACAGCAACATTACCTGAACAAAGAAACATCAAACTTGATAATAATTGCAAGATGATACTTTCTAAAAATTAATTTGATCATTTAAAACATTTTTATCCTCCTTAACACAATCATAGAATCATAGGATCATTTAGGTTAGGAAAAACCTTTAAGATCATTGAGTCCAACCTGCCATAGCCACCACTAAACCATGTCCCTAAGGGCCACATCTACACATCTTTTAAATACCTCCAGGGATGGTGACTCCACCACTTCCCTGGGAGGTCTGTTCCAATGCTTGATAACCCTTTCAATTAAGACATTTTTCCTGATATCCAATCTAAACCTCCACTGGCACAACATGAGGCTGTTTCTCTAGTCCTATAACTTGTTGGGAAGAGACTGACACCCACACCACAACCCACTGTGGTGAACTGCATTGGGATAGTCAGTCTTAAAAAACTATTACTTCACTGAAGTTCCATGAAGGCAGCTATTATTTTAGAAGCCTTTATGGAACAAGAAAAGGGGAGTTGGATGAGAGATTTAGGGTATTATTCTATTCAAGTCAGGAAATTAATAAAGGTGAATCTTGGCAAAGACTTTCTCAGCTCAGATCTTTATACGTTCGCTGGGAAGGGAGGAGAGACAGGAGGGGGTGAAACAGACATAGTGTTTGGAAGACTCTCTCAGGACCATGAAATATGTGTTTAGTGAGTTCCTATTCTGCAGATAGTCCAGTCTTGTCATGTCTCTAAGCAACAAGATCTATAATATGCACTTGCACTAACACAGAGTAAATTGCCTCAAATGTGCATACATTTTAAGCCAGATCCGAATCTTTATTTAGTGATTGCTTTATTATCAGAGTAAGTAGAGGAATAAATGTTGTAATGGGTTTCAGACCCTCAGAACACTTATTATTTCTCATATTCACATGAGAATAATATCTAGGAATTATTTATATTCAGAGTTTTGAATAATGCTCGAAATTACTGTGTGGGCAAGGTCTTCACCTGTAATATTCACCACTCAATATTTTTCAGAGGTCTGTGGTGACAGAATGTAGAAATCTCTGAATAATGGGATATTCAGTTGTGTTATATTTTTATTTAAAATACTCATTTTTCTGTTGCTCATGATGCATATGACACTAAAGTTTATATAAAATAGCGATAAATGCATGGCTCTCAAGCATAAACTAAATCTAGAAATAACTTGGGTTGAATTATGCAAAAAATATCTTTTATTCTATTAGAAGCAGACTTCTAATGGAACGACATGCAGACATGAAGCTGAAGTATGTTACCTGTATTCCAGCTGCTATAAAACATGTCACGTATTAAATTTAAATATTTCTAGTGATTCATGATATTCATCAAAAAATGTACAAGCAACATGATATAAATAATTCCCATTAAGCTGTGAAATCAATGTTCTGGAGATTAGAAACCAAAGAATATTTATGGGACTTGAAAATTAGACTTTTTTGCATTTTTATACTCCGCTTTAAGGTCATTAGAAGCATTTCAAAATTAGTAAGTCTACTATAAATGACCAAAGAAGCATTTCAAAATTAGTAAGTCTACTATGAATGACCAAATTTTACAGCACAGAAACAACATTCTTTAACGCAAACAATAAAGAGAGGATAGTTAATGGGCCAAATGCCACATTAAAAAAGTGTGAATTTGGCCATCATAATAAATTAGGTGCTATTGAAGATAGGAAGATTCATTTATTCATTAAATGTGCCACAGAGGCATAGCAACAACATTCTGTCCTGGTAACATATGAGGTCAATGTGTAATTGATACAAATTAATATAAACATATACAGAATGAGACAAATTGATTATGTTGGACAGGAACCTGGAGAAGGTTCAGTGCAATTACCTTACTTGACAAACTCTCTTACATTGACACTCTTCTCTGAACTGGGTAGTCTTGTTGAATAATTCTAAAAATAAACTTTACTTTAGATGATTGCTTAGACTTTATAAAATAGTATTTCTCCTTTACAGTTACAATATAGGAATGGAATTCAAATTCATATTTGGACATCTTCAGCTCAATTCAGTTATTCCAAAAATTGCCATCTGCTGCTACTTAAGAAATGACATAAGACTTGTGGAAGACTTGTGTTTTTGTAGTGGCTCCTGGGGTCAAGATACGATGCTCTGGGGCATCTCATACATCTACCTATATGCAGGGGCAAATCAAGCTTTAAGGTTTTTTGTCTATAACAAGATCTTTAGACACCAAACACACATACAGATTCTTACAGGTAGAAACCTAAGTAGAGGTGTCTCCATCTGGAGCTGAATCCCACCCTAGATATCTTTTTACAAGGACAGTAGAGAGCTGATGCCCACACATTGGCATCTAGGATTGTTTGATATGTCTTAGTGTTTGACTTGGCCTCTCTCTGCCACTCCAAAATGGCCTGGATCTCCTATATTGTATTTGACAAACCTCTTAAATTCTTTCAAATACCCAAGGCATCTCAAGAATCAAAGGATGTTTGTGTGTGAGCAAGTGAACAGAAGGTTATTTTCTGTTTATGAATCCCTTTACAACACAAAAATGTCTCAGCAAGAACCTGACACCTCTAATTTTTCCTGGCACTGAGCAGCTTTAAAATCCAATACTTTTTGGTTTTCCCTTCCTTTGTGGAATGTCTTACATAGTCTAGTCTCTTTTTTCAGATATTTTAAATGTCATTCATCTGACCTACTTTAGACATCTTCATCTGGTCAGGTCTCATAGACTAATTTTATAGTCAAGGAGACTACAACATGTTTCTAGACTGCAATTAAATTGACTCTAAAGTATGTGGCTAAAATAGGTCAGATGAATCACATGCCCATTTCTCTTCATTGTCTATAAAGTATGGCTAGCTAAGGTGTAGACATCTAAAGTTAGGTCAGATGAATCATGTAATATGGTTTCCCTCAAGGACAGAGTTGGAGGGAGGAGTTACATGCCTTCTAAAGTGACTTGTTACCACAGTGTCTGAGGTTGTCAGAAGTCAGAAAGATTAATTCTACTTACATATTGCATAAAGTATGATTGTCATTTCACATGTTCTTATTATTTTTAAATCTCAACATCTGAAGAGTTTCACACTGAGAAAATGGATATATGATTATCAACACTTGACTGAGCGTTTTTTGATCACCCAAGAATTTTAAACTGGTTTGGATTAAAACCAGGCAGATAATCATGGTTTCACAGAGTTAGTCTTAAACATAGGACACAAAATTTGTGTTGGCTTTATGTCTTTCTGCCATCTTTATTCTGAATATGGAAGAACAGCAAGCATGTTATGCAGCACAGGGTGGATCAGATAGACAATGACTTAGTATGCATAAAACCTACCACTGCAAGTTCCATGCCTCACATAAATTAATCATTAAAAGAGACTTGAACTTATACATCTGGTTTATACTAGAATAACTATTATTACCCTGTGTTCATTATACTTTGATCTGGTGCTAGCAGTCCTAAACCTAAATTTACTATATCCTCTAAACAAAGACTGAGAGTTGAATAAGGCCTTGCTGGGATGAGTATTTTACTAAACGCATGGTTCAGCATGGAAGAATCTCCTTTACTTTTGACTCAATTCATCAAATCTTCAGTTGTGTAAAATTCCTTGTGAAACTGGATTGTAAGCAGATCAGTGCAATTATGGGAGTTAAAAATAACTGGCACAATTTGATTGTCCATCAAACAGGAGGAGAAGAAGGAGTAGAAAGCAGGAATGAGGAGGATGAGTAGGCTTCACTGTCAAACTGGCTTCTGTGTCAAGAAAATGCCATATGTTTACTACTAGGCAGCTAATAACTGCATATGGCCATTACAAAAGCACATCATGTTTCTAAAACACAAAGGACTGAACAATCATGTAATTACTGGAAAGTCAAACGCCTTCCTGATGGAATTGAGGACCAAGAAATCCATAAAGAAGGAAAAGATGTGGAGGACTGAATCTGAATATCCTTCAAAGGCAGTTCTAAAGAACTGTACCAGAGTTCAGTACCAGCTCTTGTGCAGCCTGAAGGTTTAATATTGAAGGAGACATATACATATCGTTAGCCAGAGGACTGTAAAGCATCTATAAGTTAGCCAGATGAAGGATGAGAGAAACCTTTATAATCTAAATATTACATAAATGTATGTGTTCCTATGTTTACATTAAAACTGTGCTTTCTAAGCCTTTATGGTAGTACTGTTTATCTTTGCTCATATGCCTTCATAATGAGAAAACTGCTCTCTTTGGCAGCTCCCAGTTGGGTGATCTGTTTCTGTTCCCCATCCCCTAAGCCTGGAACTTGCAACAGTTGGAATTCATAGTAATGGATCAAAGTTTAGGTATGTTTAACACCTTGCTATTTCCCATTAATTGAAAACAGAGAGACCCAGAAAACAAAGTTTCATAGAAAGGAAAGAGAGATAGAGAAGAAAACCTGCATTTTGCAGTAGTCAGGGAGGTGTGAATCTTTATTTTAAAGTGATTTTATGTTGGCTCTGCATTTAAAGCACATTAGTGATTATTGTAACATGGGGGGGTTTGTTGTACTTTCATGCATTCTTTATCTGTCTATTCTGTCTCTGGGAAAGTTATGAATACTGATTTATTTTTTTTTACTCTTTTGAATTTTGCACCCTAGATTTTCAACAAAAAAAAAAAAAAAAAGGGAAAAAAGAAAAAGATTTAAACAAGTATTCCAATGAAAGACGATCTCTATATAAAAGATCAACTTGAAATAAACCAGTAGACTTCCCAGGAATGTTCTTTTACAAATATTGTCATTGTTGGAATGAATACCTCCTGCAGCCTAGGCCTGCTACCATAACTTGTCTGAGTTTGTTACAAGACATACCAATAGAAAAAAAAAAAAAAAAAAAAAAAAAAAAAAAAAAAAAAAGTGATATTTTTAAGGACATGATGACTCTTAAGGGTTATACTCATTGACTATGACACAAACTTCTAATGTTCCTAGTCTCATTTCCTACAATCAGCACTCTAGTATGTGCAGTAATTATTTTTTTTTTTAAGAAGATCTTATTTCATTAGGTCTTTTATTATATTTTATAGGGTTTTTTAGAACTGGTTACATCGAAGCTGCCAATACCCATATTTGCCCGTTCTTTGAACAGTTAAGCCTTCTCTCAAGTGACCTCTCTGGTCGCAGTTGGGACACCAGTCCTATAATTTGTTACTTTTCTTTTAGCATAAACAAAAGGTAACTGAAAGTGTTTAACTCTGAAGAAGAAAAGCCATACAAGGCTTGATAGAGAACCGTTCTGGATGTTTACAAATGTATACAAACCTTTGACTTGTGATAGATACCATCTTGCATCTGAATGTCTGTAGTGACACATACGGGTCTCTCAGGCAAAAAGCAGTGAAATGCCCCAACAGATGTTGCAGGGATGCCAGAAATACCAGCCTCTGATGAAGATTCAGAACAGACCTGTACTATAAAAGATCATTGGATATCTATCAAGGAAAATTATTACTATTTTTAGACATAACCTGTGAGAAGACAGAATTTAAGAGCTTTGCTTCTCTTAGAAGCCTTGAATATTCAAGTTTTCATTAAAATTCATATTTATGACAGATGTAGAGTTGTAAATTAACTATAACAGGACTGAATTTTGCAGGCCTTGGCCCTGCTGCATCATGGCAGGGACTGTGGCTGACCCTGGTCCCCCACCCCAGGCTCTGGCACTGAGGAGCTGTGCAGGGGGAGTGAAGGTACCCTCAGCTCTTCACACTTCTGCCCCTGCCCAGCACTCTGCTGTTCCCTGACACATCATTTGAAACAGAAATTCCCAGCCCTTCCCAAGGCGTCTTCTGCAGAGAATGAATGGGAGCAGCTCAGTACTCCATATCCTTGGCATAGGACCCCCAAGGGCAGCTTCAGTCAGAAGGAGCAGCCAAGCTGGCAGGCAGAGCTCTGCTCTCGTCCCTTGCCCTCAGTGTATCAGGAATGCGTTGACAGTTTGTGCCCCTCACATGGCTGAAGCAGAGTAACTATTTCTGCTTCCTAGAATGAGCTTAATTTGTGAAATAAGAGTGTAGATGCTTACTCTAAAATGGCATCCATGTTAAGCAAAGGCTCAACTCAAGGCAGTAGGAAACACTTCTGATGAAATGTTGAAGTATCTGTAAAATAAAGGGATTTTGAGAACTGCGTTCCAGATTAAGCCATCAAATTTCAGCCTCAGCCCCAATTACGACAGCTTGCATTCATCACTACAGGCATCACCTATATGTTTTGAAATGACAGCTGCTATGGAAAGGTAAACTTCTATAATCATGTTACAGTTCTGTCAAATACATTGTAAGACTTTTTATTCCTCTTTCCTTCTTAACACGTGTCTTTGCTATAGCTATATGTCAATATTCCCAGCCCATTACTGCTGTTCTTAGCAACTTATCCAGGCCACCACGTCCATTATGCCTTACTGAAGTGCACACAGCACAGCATAGTCCTAATGCGTTCAGCTGTGAATGGGAAAACAAGGATGAAGAGTCACATTTTTTCTTAGTGAGTGCAGGTCATCTCTCTGTAATTAAAGTTGAGATTTGCTTCATCAGATTCTCCCTTAGCTCCCTAAAGTTCCACTCCCAAACTTCATTAAAACTCAATCCGTGCAAAGTTTTTCTGTGCAAGGTATATAAAGTCTCCCTTGAGATCAATTCTTTCTGAAGTGATGCGTTTTTATTGTGCTGTAAAATAGTCCTAATATTTCTGTATATACATGAACACAGGTTACTCTACACACGCAAGTACTTTACAAGCATTTTGAGCTGTATCAGCTTATGCTAACATAAACTGGCCCTTGACAGCTATAGGACTATGTAGATACAGTATTATAAACCGTGTAAGTCTTCAAAGATGAATTCTCATTACTAGAGATTTTTTCAGTTCTATCATATGCACAAGAAAAGGCTTCAGCCTGAAAGAAAGGAAACAGAATGCTCAGGTTTATTTCAGAAAATCTAATAAATATCACCATTCATTTTCAGCTCTTACTTTACAACTTCATGCTTCATGTTTTCTACATAAAACTCCTCTTGGAATGTTTGTGACTTCTCAAAAACATTGCAGTCTAGAAGTTCAGTGCCAGCTAACTTTGCCTTCTCTCATATTTTTCAATGACAAGAACGTGCACGCATGTGTTTCCTGCTCGAGGTGAGGTTCATATTTACAGGATATGGAAAGTTAGCATGACAAAAGTAATGACTGTGTAGAAGGAAATTCACTTTCGTTAACAGGCATCCTATTTACTCTACTGTCACCTCGCATGATATGCCACATACCATTTCAGATACCAAAGTTCTCTCCGCGAAAACTTCCTGCACAGAAAATGGAAACTCTGACAAAAAACAACAAAACCAAAAAAATATGGCTGACTTTATACCCTGGAAAAAATATATGTTAGATCTTTTACTCAGATACACCCATCTAGCTCCCACTGAGTCCACAAGTCACACATGAAATCTATTCCAGAAGATAATATTGAATTATTTTGTTTAATAAAAAATTATTGAAAAAAACACTTTTATTTTTCTTTTTTTTTTTTTTTTACACACTGCATTCCACTCACTGAAAGGCCTTCAAAAGCATTTTCCAAAACCTTTTGAGTAAAGCTTAATTCTTCTGGTAGTGGCTGAGGAAGGATTCCCAGTCAGCAGAAAAACATCCAGGGAGATTGAACAATGATCCTCAGCAGCTATCTATAATATTAATGTGGGATGAAGAAGGTAAGGAGTAAATTTGCATTCATACATCCTCAAAAAATGGACCCAGAGACCCAGTCACTGAGTTAGAAATGCCACATCCAAGACTGGATTTGCAATGATGAGGGCAGGGCTGACTGATACTCTGTCTACAGGCGGGCACCACCAGGACGTCATTTAAAGGAAATAATTTTCCATGCACTTAACAGTACTACAAGCCCTCTGCACTTACAAACTGGGCTCCACATGATTGGAACTCAAAGCACTGACATTAGTATAAAAACAGGAGAAATTCCCATGAATTGGTGCAAAGATTTTTTTTTAAGTTGGTTTTTTTTTTGAGTTTGTATAACAATAATGGAGAAAAAAAATGTTTATTTGCGTGGTGACAGAAATGGCATACTTTGTATTTTTGTTTTCTAAATGAAATATTTTGGATGCTGATTTCACTCAAGTTTATAACCTGCAACAGTTCTTTTGCAAAGGTTATAAAACTAAAATTTAAAAGGACAGAATTTACCCACATGAGAAATTATATCCTGTGAAGCAAGATTTGATTATAAGTCAGTTCATATGAATGATTGAATTGAGAGCCATGGAATAATATTCTTCTCTGCTCTGTGATGCATGAATTTAATTTTGCACAGCGATATGGATCACTGAAAATGACCATTTCCAGGGCTGTGGAAGGGCTTACCACTGATGAGAAATCATAGAGTGCAACTGAATTTAGGTATGAAAAGTCTGAGAATCAGTTTAAAGATCTGAAGTTTTAGCTTTTGAGAAAAAATGTGTGAATGGTTCACTAGTTACTAAAATAGACCAAGTGTTACAACAGCAAGAGCATGTAGACGTTACTTGTGCAATAAAAATATGGGTGGTAACAAATTATATTGCTGTGAAGAGCAGATGAGAAGAGACGCCTACTGAAACCTGATGCTGCCTTTGAACTTTAAAATTTTGACTTAATAAGCTCTGCACTGGTGCTGCTTAGCAAAGAGCTGTCACGAAGGGCAGATTTGTTTCACAGCAGAGTTGCTTTATTAAAAATCCTCAGCATTTCCATAAAGTCCTGATTCAGAAACAGAAGGAGGAGTTACACTGAACTTGACTGCTGACCTGACAATGAGAATGGAGCTATTGTACCCAGGACTGAATATGCATGTCTGTGCTTCTCGCTGAGCTTCACATGGCAGTTACCCTCGGAGAGAGGAACCCTTAAGAGATCTGAAAGTTGCTGACTGCCAGACACTGAAACTCTGAACCAGAGCCTAAAGTCAGTAGGTTTCATTGCCGTTAAGGGGTTAAAATGCAACTTTTAACCTTCTCCCTTTTTTCTCCATTTGCTGTAGGGTGATCAAGGGACTGCAAGCCATGTGCAGCAGCATGGTCCATGTCGTCATTTTTGTGCTATTCAGCAAACTGCAGGCTAGATGTGCTCAATTAATAGTAAAGATTGTCAGGGAAGCAGAGCTGGAAAGGCTTATTTAGTACTGCATGAATTGAACCTGCTTGTTTGAATAAAACACTAATTACCTCACTGACTCTTTTGCATTAAGCCTACTCTTTATACTGTGCTTTACTTGGTGGGAAGGAGTCAGTACAGTTCGGTACAAAATGTAATAGAAACTAATGCTTGGGAAGGAAAAATTCTAATGGCACATTATGTGTTGTTCACTGCATGGCTTTCCCTATTACTGCTGAACTTTCAGGATAAAGAAATTATCAACTGTAATTATTGGTCACACAAGTAAAACACACAGAAAGGAAATTCATGCCCTTATCTTGAAGCTCAGCAAAAGGCAGAGCTCCTTTCTGCTCTGCATGCAGTATTAGGAAGGCCAGCATCCATCCAAGTCACACTTTTTTTCAGTTTTTAACTGAATTTCAAACTTGATGATGAAGATAGATCTGCTTATGATTTATTCTAGTAATAATGGCAAGAAAAGGTATTTTAGTTATTTTCTCTTCTGCCATCTTTGAAACATAGAGGCTGTCTTACCCAGGATATTCTGTAATGTTTTTTCAATCTTCATCTATGGTTTTCTTCTCTCTTCAGCCTGATGGAAACTGTGGTTTCCATCACAGCTAGACATTTTCTTGTTAAGGCTCCACTGAGAAACAGCTCTCAGTTCAGTCCTGCAGCTCCTTTTAAAGGTGATACCAGCAGCAGTAAGCCGTCTCTTGCAAACAAATGTAGAAAATGCACTGAAAGACTTAAAGCAGAGAATATGCTTCATTCCTGTTATGAGATCTATAAGGAGCTGGCAAAAAGATTTTTATGAGTTTCATTTGTTTTATGCAAAATTACTTGTTATATAATTCAATGCTCAGTTGTTCCTTCTAACAGCTGAATGAACATAATTTTTGTCAATGAAGAAATTGGTTTCTGTTGCCACCTATTAATGAGCTAGAAAAGTCTGTTTGCATATCATGTTGTCAGAGAAATACTTTGTTTTGCACCACAGTGCTAAAGTTGAAATAACTGTATAAAGTAGAACTGCAGGATATCTAACTATAAGTGTTGCAAGTAATGTCAATGCAACAAGACACTCTGATTCCTAGAAACTCCTTGCCACTACTGGTAAGTAAAGAGCTCTTCTCCTAGAATAAAAACTCAAGGCAGCATCATGATGGAAGTTGTCTTTGGGGCTTTGGGGTGAATGAATCCCAAAAGACATAACAGGGAAGGGGACCAGGGATTAGGAGAAGTGACATTATTGAGTAAACAGAAGAAAGTGAGATGGAGTAAGATACTTCTTTCCTATTCATAGCAACTGATAGGAAAAATGAGACAAAGATTTACTGTCTATTGTATATCACTGTTAGGGGGGAACTAACAGCAGTTTTCTAATGCCCATGAGAAGGTTATCAAAAAGATAGGCTCTTCAGAGTGATGCATGGCAGTAGGAGGAGGTGCGTTGCATGCACATTGAAAAAAAGGGAGGTTCAGACTGGATGTAAGGAAAAGGTTTTTCAGCACAAGTACAGTCAGCAGTAGAACAGCTTGCCCAGAGGGGCCGTGCAGTTTCCATTCTTGGGGGTTTTCAAGACCAGACTGGATAAATACAGGAGTAACATGGTCTGATCTCACAGCTGACCCTTATTTCAGCAGGAGGTTGGACTAGAAACTGCCTGAGGTCCCTTCCAGCATGAAATATTTTATGATCCTGTGATCCTGAGATTGTTCAATTTATTGTGGAAACAGGTCTTTTTCCACCCATATAAATGAACTTTCCAATTATCCTTATAATTGATGGCATTATCTACTGTTTGTTATGAACATCTGCTTGACTGCTGACTTTTCATAATTACTGCTGTATTTATCTTTCAGATTAGTAATATTTTAGTTCATTTACACATAGACTCAATGCTTGCAAGAGGAGATGTAAGGTTATTTAGAGAACTCAAGAGAATGTGTTTATTTTTCCTAGTTTAGAGGACAGAAAAGGTCCAGACAGTTTACTAATAATAAGTACATTTACCTTTTTTTAAGTAGTTTTAACATCTGGCAGGAGGATGGCATATGGGCTACAATTATTTTAACTGATAAGACAGAAAAATAATAATATGATTTTGGGAAGGGAAGAAAGCATTATCTGAACATTCCTAACACTTCTATTGCTGTGCTGTTTGTATTACAAACTAAACAACAGATAGTTTAAGCTTGGAATGCCTAGATTGCAGAGGACTTAAATTGTTTTCATGCTGGCACCATCTCAGATGGAGTCTTTAACAGTGCTATTACACTTTAATTTTCTTTGAAGTACCATTGTTGATTTTTGAGATTTACGGTGAAAACAAAATTAATGGAATGTGTATTTTTTGTCAGATGATCAAAACATGTAAGAAAATTTTATTTATTCACCTTGATCTCAAATAAAAATGGAAAACAAAACAGAGAGAAGCCAATCTTCTACTGCCTTGCATGTAGTATAGGTCCTCTACAGTTTGTGAAGCATGGATAAAGAGAAATGAACCAGGAAGAAAATAATCATTAGATTTACACCTAGTGATTTTTTTATATCCTGAGATTTGTTCTAACAGGGTGAACAACAGATAAATCCAAGTGACTTTAATAAAACCCCTAGCATGTACTTCAAGGTTTTTTGCTGTAGCTGAAGAGCCAAATAACTGCAGAAAAGAGAACTCAAGTTTTGAATTCCTTAAGTTTGCTGGGTGCTAAGCAGATGTGCACACCAGGAATAACTTGCCCATCTCTCTCGATGTGCTGGAAGTTGTCACATTTACTCATGTCTTCTTGCAGAGTTGACAGGGTGATTGTATCATAATACAGTTCAGTCAAAACGAGGTCACCCAGGACGGACCTACTACTTGAACTGTTTAATCTAACCTGTCTCATTTTGACTATATTAGCAAATCATCCCAGCAAATCTCTGGAGACAATAAACATGAGAAAAAAAATGACAAACAGCTGTGAGTGGTAATGTCCTTCACCAATACAGTGGAACTGAGAAGGTAACATCCACTCACAAAATAATGCTCCTACAAAGGAGAGCCTGGATCCTGCAAATCCTTTCCAAATAGTCCATGCAAGACAGGGTATTGGATCTGATTTTGTTTGTCAGATTCCTTAAATCATTGTGCTGCATACATAAAGCATGTGCTAAACACAGTACTTAAAGCTGCAAAATTAAGATTTCAAGAATTAGGAAATATTAGAATCAAGATTTTAATATACCTTTCCTGTAGTCCAGTTGGTCAGCTACCCTGCTGGCTGGCTGAGTCAGAGGCTACATCTGTTGTTTTATAAAGACCAGACATACAAGTATATGGAGTTTGCAGAAATTTCATAATGAAAATGTATTGGGATCCACACTGAGATTGTATAGGCAATTCAAACCCTGGCTTTTCCTATTACAAAAGCTAAGAATCTAATTTAGCAACACAACCATTACTTTACCACACTTGTGTAATTTCCTGTAACAACTGCTCATCACCAAATTGGAGTCCTGACCTTTTAACAAAGTTTCCAGTCAAAATTAAGTTCACTGACTGCCATGTAGCAATGGGGCAAAATTAGATGGCTGAATTTTCCATTTTCATCAGCTATGTCTTCCTCTCTACAGAGCCTGTTGTACTCAAGGAAGGCTCTCCTCCTTATCTCATGAAGCACGTTTTGACTATTGTGCTGATAAGTACCATGTACGAAGGTAACTTGAAAAGGGGGTCCTCGGCCACCTGAAAACTTCAGTGGCTCAGGACTTGCTTCAGAAACTGTTCAACCACTCTTGCTCGTACACTTAACTCTGATACAAGGACAGGAAAAGTGACTGAGGAGCATTTCAGTTGTTCAGTTTGAATTTATTCTGGGTCTAATTGAATTCTACTGGTCAGCAGTGGAAGATTATTGCCTTAGAGTGGAACAACAAGAGTAACCATGTTCACTGAGGACTAGCTGGTAGGGTTCTGGTTCAGTCTACCAGCTATGCTGCTACAGAAAGCTTTATTTACAACTGTTGCTTTAGAACTGTATAGGCCTGGTTGTATTCAGCTTCAGTGGTTTTGATCCATGCTGAAAGCTTCTGAAGAACACAAGTTACAAGAGGAATTAATTACTTTTGTAAACATTCTGCACTTATGAGGGTATTATATGCAGTCCGTTTCTATAAACGGAGCTTTGTCCCAGCTGAACTCCTTAGATCTTCTCAAAACAAACAAAAAGGGTTTTGATAATAATAGAATATACTGAAGATACATAGGTTTCTGTAAACTTTCTTCTACAGCAAATGCAAACAAATCATTCACACATACCCACCAAAATCAGAAGAGAGCTTTCTAAAAAATGTCCTGTCAATGACATTCACACACAATATGATAGAAACCCAATATATATCACTCAAACAATGTTTACTGTAGATAGTGTGTTAGCTTATCAAGTTATCAAGTCAGCATGCATAGATGTGGTCAATGTTTGGAGACTCTGCTCTTCTACTTCCCTCCTCTATGCAAGTTAATAAAGCAGAAGCAGGGCTGTGGTGTGGGAAATAATCATTACTTCACAGGACACAGCTTGGGTTGCTACTGCTTTCCATTTTGGAGTATGAGTATGTGAATCATGTCAGATAAACATTTTAGCTGGGTAAATACATTGAAGGAAATGTTTAATAGATTATTTAAAAAAAAATATGACTCATATAGATTCCTAGTCATCTATCTATAGCTCTGAATGATGGAAGTTATCCATCTTGAATTCTCATGATTCTTGCAGTATTGGTTACTTCATTTGCATAAAATGAATAGAATAGATTGTTACGAATCCAAAAATATACGGTTGCCAGGATACATCTTGCTAGATGCAAATGAAAATGGGTTTGTGCCGACCAGCTTAAAATAGTTTGGTACTTAGACATTTTCTTATTATCATTAATAGTGATAAATGAAACATTACATATCCAATGAGCTATTAAAATTCTTACTATTTGTTTTGCAATCAAACTAGTATTTCAAGCAAACCTGAACTAATATTTGTACAATGTAATTCCACTAAAATATCCTGCAGTTTCATTATAGAAACAGCATACAGAATGACGAAATATTCCGTGTTTGCTTCTTGATAAACTTTTTGAATTCAAAAGATATGTTTCCTGTCAATTGTTGTTATGATTTTCAGGTTACAGCATTAACAACAAACATCCATAAGCATATAGGAACACTATTATTGTGCTTTGTCCATGTACATGTGGATAAGGTAGTTACAGTTGAGGACCATACCCAAAGCAAGTCCTAGGGTCTAACCACCTTCCTTTATAATTACATAGCCAAAGTCCTGTTATTTAATGTGTATTATTCTGACTTGCTAAAAAATGACATTTTTTTTTAATTTTAAGCAATATATATTATAAATCTTAACTATTTTTAAGCTGTATGCATGCATACTGTTATCTTTACAAGCCTGTACCAGAAGCTTAATGATATCGCTTTCCTGAGTAGCTTAATTTGGTAAGATTGACAATTAAAATGTGTCTGCACTGAATACCTAATGAAGATAATTAATATATAGTTTTATTGTGTGCCATTCAAGGTGTGTACATGTATTTTAAAGGGGATTATATTTCCTATATATTGACTTCCAAACAAGTGGATAAACACAGGTCAGATTTCCAGCTGTATTCAGTTGAGAGTCCTGTATTTTTGCTAAGCAGAGTAGCTGCTCTAATCTGCCATGGTTGGGCCCTTGTCAGCAAAGGGCTGGCTGCCCATGCTTTTTCCAACATCATGCATCAGCTGATACAAGAAATAAACTGGGGGGTTACTGCAATAAAGGCTGAGAAGGAAAGCTCTTCAAGCTGGAGATATCGATAATGGTTGAGATGCAGAAGTTTTCTCTGACCCCTTACTAATGGTTGGTTCTTTGAGAGGAGAGAAAAATACTGACAAAACCACAGCAGTACAGTTCTCTCATAGGAAACAACTTCAGACACAATTCAGAGTTGTAAAATGATAGATTGACTCCCTCCTCTCCTCTTTGGGTTTGTTGTGTCTCAAAAGTTACTGGCTTTACTCCTAATTTTAAGTAGCATAACTGAGAAGAAAATAATGTCCCTAAATTCCAAAATAGGACTGAGGTCCATCTTCAAAAGTGATAAACAGCTACAATTCCAAACAATATCAGGGGTACTGTGAATTATGCAAGTGATGACAGGATCATACTGAATATTCATATAATTTACTTCATAGAATATATTAGCATTATCCTTTTTTTCCATGTTAACCACAAAAATAAAGTACTTCCAGACTGAGGAGATGATTAAGGGGCTGATTCAATGGCCACTGAAATTGAAGACACTTTCCTTTGAATTTGGTAATCTTTGAACTGCGCTCTAAACCTTTCTTTTCCTGAGAACGCTCTTTGTACTAACCTTCATCATTTCAGTCTGCACGGAGCTAAAATGAGCATTAAGAAAGATGTCCTTTTATTCCACAAATCAACTCCTACATGTAATACTTCAGAAAGCTGCTAGATAAATACATTAGTTCTGCTTAGCAAGTTAAACATCAAAAGCTGAAAACTCATGTTCCCATCTGTTCTGAGATCACTGGATGCATCCAGATGATTGTTAGTGCAATTCTGCATAAAGCTATGAGTTTCAAGAGTTGCAAGGCACCTTACTCTACAAAAGACTAGACAACACTGTTCCAGGTAGTTAAAAATTCAAGTATTTACCAATACAGTAGGTGACTTTATGAATCATTCCTGTCAAAAATAAAACCTCTACATCACCATTCAAATTACAGCAGATGTTATAAGGCCAGCATCTAAAAAAAATTGGGAGACTGCTGCTATGCTGCTATGTCCCAGCTGAGCCATAGCAACTGGTTGTGTATACATTGTCATAACTGTGAAATAAAATGTGTTAAATTCCCCTGAGATTTGTGATTGCAAATCGATTTGGATGGGATTCAGTGTGAAATTCAGACTCCTAAATTTTAGATGTCTGTATGCAGGTGTCTAAGTTTCCACTGCAGTGAAGACAGATTCACTTGTGTAGCAATGGGCATTCTGATCTCTACCTGAGCTACATCTATGGGTCACAGGACTGCTCTGGAAGAGCAGTAGAAAACAAAGCAAGATACCCAAGAGCATCTTAAAAAGCCCTGAATGTTTCTTCTTATCTCACCTATGGATCAGGACCTGGGCCAACAGAGCCTGGGTAGTTTTGAGCTGTGATAACACAGTGGCTGGTCCATCGCGTTGCTTCTTGTGATGTGTGATACAACATATGAAAGCACCAGACCTGAACCCTACTACTGACCATACTGGGAGATTAGACACCTAATTAATGTCTAAGAACATGCAGGTGTCTGTATACATAAATTCAGAAGCACAATTCACCTCTGTAAATGCAAGCACATCCTTTCATATGAGAAAGTTTATGGTGTTTGAGGTACTGGGATGGGTCTGGTAGAGATGAGACAGAACTTTATTAGGAATCCTGCACCTCCTCAAAGCAAAAGCTGGCTGCTGTGTGAGATCCCTCACAGAGTCCAAGTGATAAAAGAGATAACTTCATTGAGGAATCTGAATGCTACTGATGTGCCTCAAACTGAAGTTGTCTCACACCAGCACTGGGATAACAATTTTGCAGAGACAGTTACTGTGGCTTGGCTAATACACAAATAGCTGGTTAAACAATTATTTGCTGGTCTCTAACGTCATTGTTCAAAGCTGGGAATCTGAAATCTATCACTCCCCTGCCATTCCCCCTAGAGGCTGTTCAACTTCAGTCTTATGGCAGTCTGTGACGCTAAAGCTATGTAGATGTTCTACAGTTCATTTCATCAATACATAACGGTCCCTTTGTTTTGACAGGATTTAAAAGTTGGGCTTTTCTAACTCTTAAATACTATCCATACCCAGAATGAAAACATTCTTCTGGCTAAGTCCCTGATGCATTCAGTGCAGACAATATAAGAGCATGCATAACATACACTAATAGAGTCAGAATATTTCCAAATGATGGGTGACAGCTGCCTCTCTTCTTTTGTAAAAGCATGCAGCTAAAGACACGTCCATTACTCAGCAGTCAGAAAGCATGCTCCAGAAAAATAAGTAAAAGGGGACATTAAGCTGCCAGCTGGGAATCTGAGGTTCAGTTCTCTCTCCTGGTTCAAGTTTTCCATGTGACTGTTCTTCCCACTTGAAAGTGGAGCAATGCTATTTACTTCTTTTGAAAGGTACTTTGAGACTTGTGGATAAAAAATGCAAGCCAGCAGCTTAGTGTTCTACAAAGCTGGGTGCTGTAACGGTAGCTATATAAAATATGTGCTACAGTAACAGACACCAAGCCTTTTAATAGACTAAGTATGTCACTTGAATCACTTTCTAACTAGAAAATTTGGAATTTTCAGACCAAAGAAGAACATTTCAAGGACATCTGGATACAGCCTGGGTAAAGGCAAGAAGTTAAATCGTGTAACTGATGCTGCTCTGGGACACTTGCTCAGTGGGAGTGACAGGCCAGAGGGTCAAGTCAGCAGCAGACCCTGTGCTGGCAGCTCTACCAAACTACTTGGCTTCACAGCGCTTCAAAACTTGCCATATTCATGAGAATCACACCTCTCGGTGTGCACAGGCCCTATCTGGGAGGCGTCTGCCCCAGGCAGAACGCGGCTGTGAACTCTGAGGTTCACTGGCACAGTGCTGTCATGGCTTTGTGGTCAGCATCATGGCTTCTAACATCTAAAAACCTCAGCAAGCGAAGCCCTGGTATATACAAATAACCACCTATTTCTGTGCTGTACTTCCAATATTGTTACTTGTAGTCTTTTCTTTCTTTCTTTCTTTCTTTTCTTTCTTTCTTTCTTTCTTTCTTTCTTTCTTTCTTTCTTTCTTTCTTTCTTTCTTTCTTTCTTTCTTTCTTTCTTTCTTTCTTTCTTTCTTTC
>NW_020799097.1:12658934-12698120 GCF_003259725.1 Athene cunicularia
GGAGCGGGGAGCGCCGGCAGGGCTCTGGCTTCGCCTCGGCTGCCGGCTGCCTTCGGAAGGGCATCGGTTGCGGAGCGAGCCCCCGCGAAGATCCCCCGGTTGGGCTCGCCCCAGCCGCGGGAGAGGCTTCCCCGGGCACAGGCCCTGCGGCGTGGAAGTCCCCGGGTGCTCGTTGCCAGCCGGCGAACGCGGAGCCGCCGCGGCTGCAGGGGCCAGCGGCGCCGGTGGGGGACCAGCCTGTGCCCGCTCCCGGGCCCAGGGAAGCCGGGCTTAACTCTTAACGCTGGCCGAGGATATCAGCCAAACAACACGTCGTAGTACCTTGCTGGAGTAAGTACGCCTGTGTTGTAGGCGGGGGAGAAATGGGGATTATGCTCACAACTTTGATCATACCGAAAACTTTCAGTTCCAGCTGCTGGTGGATGTTGAGTGCAAGGCGCTATAAACGCGGTGTTTGCAGAGGGATGTACCTAGGCGTGAGACGGAAAACACGATCTGTAATACTGCATTAATCTCCGTGTTTGAATCTCTGTCCGTGTTGATATGTGTTAGAGTGGACAGATATCACGCTTGCATCTGTTCTTCCAGTTACTATTTTTTCCCTAATTTAATTTCAAGACCATTTAGCTTTAATTTTATTTATCTGGGGTTTATTATGCTAAGGTCTTGGTAATACATGACGCCACTGTGTAAAATCAGATGCTGCATAATTCACTGGCAGCACAGCAAGACTTTTGCTAATAACTTGCTGAGACTGGTGATGCGTGTTGGTTTCCAGCCCGTTCCTGGTAGCCTTTCGTTGCCATACAGCCCATCTATGCACTCTGGTTTTGTTTATCAGCTCCTAAAGGCGGTTTATATGTGTATGGGGAAAGAGTAAGTTGAGGGGGACAGGGATGGTTTTGCTTTGCTTCTCCTGCTCTCACCATCTGAAAGGTCAGGAAGAAAGGAAAACGACTAGCTGTGAACTCTTAGGTGGGGAGATCTGGAACGAAATGCTGTCGTGACATGAGGTTGCCTTGTGGGCAAAGAATTTCACATGCTCAGCACTGCTCAGCAAAAATACCCTAACATATTACATAGGGAAGAACCAAGCTAATACTTCCCTTTTCTCTGTTATGCTAATTTCTGTATTTTTATAACATCTAAGGAAGACTTATACACAAGCAATGTTCTTCTTTATTTCTTTTTTAAAGAATAAACTTGTAATTTCCCATGTTTAATTCTCCTTTCTACTCTCCTGTAATACCCCTACCCTCCCACCTCACTGGGCCCAAATTAAAAATGAATGCTAAAGCTCTACTACTTATTAATTTAGTTTTCCTAGGGTAGACTTTAAAAAATGTTTTAATGAAATGAGATTACGGATTATGGGAATAGCATGAGGGGTTTGACTTAAATTCGTAAAAAGCATAAAGCAAGTACGAATAAAATACTTCAAGTTAAATTTGAACCACTATACTATAGTCTATCTGGTCTTTAAGGTTTCACTTAAATGTAAACTATGGCAAATATAAGTGAGGTGCTCTGGATCCTTTATATGGTTTCTTAATGAGTGCCCAGTAGTTTACTGTATCCTGCTCTGTAGTTTTTCACTACTCTCCTGTGCTGTTTTTGCAATGATGCTTCATTTTTGCTGTGAACTTATGCTTTTTAGTAAAAACAGAAAATAAACAAATAGCAAGTAATTAAAAAGACACTGTATGCCAGTAATTTAAATAAAAAATACTCAACTAATTCACCAAGTAAAAATGATGATCATCTTGGATACTACTGCATAGTTACCGTCAGCAGATGTCATTTCGCCATAATAGTGAGTCTGTTAGCGAATTTTACAGTGTTGGGAAGATAATTCATTGTTAGTGTGGTTAGCTTGTTCTCATGACATCATTTTTTGACACTGTTTTGTCAGGCTGAAATATCTTGTCCTCAGCAGTATGGTAGTCTCACAAAGACATTGAGGATTTGCATGTGCAGTATGTTGCAGATTTCCACATGTTATCTGTTACACAAAATGAGAGATTAAAATGTGTGTCAGAAATACTAGATGTTACTTAGGTGAATAACTATTCCCATGGTTTAACAGAAATAATATTTTATACGTGTACAGATACTATAAATAAGACCTCTTCAATCATATTTAAATGTATTTCCAAATACCCTTTTAATTAGAGTTTTTGGAGAAACTGTAAAAGAGTTTTATAGAATCACTGCCATTCTTTAGCACTAGGTGCATAATGCATACAGTAGCACATAAACTTGGTCATTCACTTAACACTTAAAAACCAGAAAAATACTACTATATCCAAAACCTGTATGCAATCCAGACATCATTAGGTCTCCTATTAAATCCCTGGAGACAAACTGAGTATGCCAGTGTGACCTGTAACATCAGTGGACAGGGGAATATGCATCCTAATAATATATGTTGATTCAAAGGAGCCAAAACCTCTTGGTGTTTCCTTCGTGCTGAATTCAGTATGTATTTGGATCTGTTTCAGTGTTATCAATCATTCTGTTAGCAATGCTTTCTCCTCATGTTATCTAGGAATGCAAAACAGTAACATTAAATCAGAGAAAACAGTTTGAGAGGCATGAATTAAAATATTTAATATATGGGGCAGCTTGAGAGTTGCAAAAAACGCAGTCATAAATTTGAATTTTGTTGTTTAAATTAAAATTTTAATAGAAGCTGCTATGCACTTGTGTGAATGATGTGAGATGTACAGGTCCTAATTCTTGTGTAGTACTGAATTACCATTCTACTTTCACAGAATTCCAATTCACGCTTCCAATTAAAATGAAAAATGTCTTTTTTTCCTGTCTTTATATACTGCTTCATACAAGTTCTTGATTTAAACTAGTAGCAGTAGTTGCTTCTACAGGAAAAATAACAGTAGTAGGTAGAGAACAAATACCTTTTAGGACAGATAAGACACAGTGCAACCCTGACACTTGAAAGATTTTTATTTAATAATGTGAATTTTAAATGTTTAGAAATAATCTCATGGTTGGTATTTTCATGTTGACATTGTTAAATGTCAGTCACTCTTACCTTATTTTAGAGAGGGTTACTTTTGTATGCTAACAGATGAAATATTCTTGTCTAATTTATGAACTTGTCAATAGACTGCAAAACCAGTGCTCTATGGGACTTCTTTGTGCATTTTATCCTGTTTTTCCTGTCCGTGATAATACTTTTGTAGGGCTGTTTGTAGTGGCAGTGGGCAGGTTGACTTTTAACGTCGTGGTTTGGATGACCGATGGTGCAAAAGCTGAAGCTAATGGACAAGTCTGAGGCTTATTTTTGAGTAAATATGTGTGAGGAATTTGTGAAGTTTGTAAAAGGTGAAAAGTTAATTTTGAAGGTTTCGGTGGCAGTGCAACTTGTAGTGCTATGTGTGCCCATCACAAATGCTAGTCTGATTTGGTTAAAGTCTTAAGTTAATAAACACGTTTCGTGAATGTCCCTCGGACCTGTTGAAGAGCATCGATATGTCACAGGAGTTGTCATGTCTAGAATACGGCATGGAGCATACTGGGATCTGGAGTTTGGTGCCCTGCTTGTCTGTGGTGAGCTCTGGATGACTGAGTCATATATGGGTACTGAAGTTCACACAATTCAGTAACACTATGGAGGTGGTTTGGTGTTTTTAAGGGGATGTGTAGGCTTACACTGACATTTTAGATAAAAGCCCTTTTGTACTCTCTTACAGTTCTCTGATACTCAGACTGAAAATCTAAGTTAGAGCTTTTTAGAGCTTTTATATATATATATATATATATAATTTATGGGATTCGGGGGGGGGAAGGCCTTCCTCTTGTTGTATTACAGCCTGAACTCATAAATTATTTTACAATTAGATGCCTCAAAGCTAAGGTTGATGTTCTTAAAACTCATGTGTGAAAGCACACTGTATCTTTTACTGTGAAGAAAATCAGATGCACAGAGCTTTATTTCTGCATCCATCCAGAGCTGTTACCACCGTGACTATTCTGGAGAGTGGCATCTCTCTCCTGCCTTTGGCATCCTGAGATGGGGATGTTCCCTCAGGATTTGAAAACCTTGTTTTGCTAAGAAATAAGTAAGCTATTTACTCAAACTCCAGGAAGAAGCATTTGCAGTGATGTTTATCTCTCCGTCTCCTTATATTTGATGGTGCATGTTATGTCTCTTACTCATGAAGTGTGAAGCTTGGTTCTCTTGTCCCCTTTTTAGCTTGAAGTAACTTGAGCTCACATGTCCTTCTTCCCAGGGGAGTGCAACAAGCAGCTGTCCTTTATTTCACCTGCAACTGTGTTAATTCCAAAAAAATAATTAGGCCAGAGGGAGAGTGACTTCTGCTCTGTGATTAAGGCGTTCAGGTGAGGGAAATCTAGTTTCTAGGAGTGTTTCATTCTTTGGTCCAGTAAATATTTATCCATTTCATAGCTTCAGCAGGAATATTCTAGGACACACTATAGTCTGTGGGTTAGGGCACTACCCTGATGTGCAGAGATGTGGTTGTGAACCAGCTTCTCAGCCTGGAAAGAGCCTACCACCCACTTTTACTTCCTCTGTGGTTGCTTTCCTGATGCTTTTAAATTGCTCGATAGTGCTTGGGGGCATGCTCCTGCCTTCTCATCCGAAACTTCAGAATTGCATGACTTTTTTCCTCGTCAGCTTGTGGGAAAGGGATGACTTTGTATCTTGCTCCTGGGGAGGCCTGAGGGTTTTAGAACCCTTTTTAATAACATACGTACTGCTTGAGCTTCCAGGATAGGTGAAGTTTAAGGTGCAGACTCCACAACTTTGTTTCCTATTAGGTTAGATGGCTTCCTGCTTATATCCCAGTTATCTTAATTTCCATTATATAACCAAATTTATTGTAGCCAGGCTCAAAGTTCTTCTGGGAGTCCATTTTATGCTTCTGGTTTCATACGGACTAGTAAATCTAAGAAAAGTGTAGATTTTGAGGGAATGAAGGCCAGAATTTGACAAGACTGAGGTTCACTTTAGAAGAAAGTCTTTATTTTGTGATGAGAACACAGTTTGAGCCTGGTTTGATTCTGTTGTCCAGCACAGGCATCTTGTCTTTGCTGAGATGCTTTATGACATTGTCTGCATCTATGCTTGGCTAGCAGATGCAAGATGGCCAGCAGACGCTTGTTCTGCTTGAACTAGCACCTGCTGGGAAGGTGGGATGTTTTAAGATAGCTTGGTACTATTTGCCTGAGCAACTGAACTGACCCCAGAAGTGTCCTAAGACTGTTGTTGTCTAGGTTGAATGTGGTTAGACTAAAATGCAGAAGAAAGGTGGTGTTTTCTTGGTTTTCAAAAACATTTTAAGGAAAACCTGCTTTCTGTTTTATTTTCTTTACTGTGAGTGTATTTGGTACCTAGCCCAATCATTATAATTTTCATTTTGCAGCTGCCCCAGATTAAGTCTGGAAGGTTAGCTTGAGTTAATGGCTTTCTGAGAGGAGAGGGAGAAAGTTCGTCTTCTGGTTTCTGTCATGCATATTAATAGTGGTGTGGAGCTGTGGGGCAAAAATTCATTACTGTTTGTTGTTAGCTGGTATGGAAATGCAGAGTGATGGTGCCACTTACAGACTTGAATTGGTTTGGGAGAAGAAGGAAAATTCTCTCTGGTAACTGATCCATATGATCCTATCTCCAGTAAATTGATTCCAGAATTGTGTTTAAATAGCCTTCATGAGAGATGTGCAGTGGTATTTATTTGGTACAGATGATTTGCTGGTCCTAATCTTTCAGAGGGAGTTTGTTTAATGCTGTGAAAATTGGGGGAGGGAGACAATGGCGAGGGGAAAATTTTATAATACTATTCCTCAGAGCTGTTGAAACTTGTTTAAATTTTAGAAAGCTGGATTGTTAATTTGTTATGTTTTATTTTCAGAAATAACCTAATTTTGTCTCAGTTATAATTTCTCCCACCCACATATACATGGTCTGACTCCCTGTACTGAATTGCACAGTGTTTTGCTTCAAGGATCATCTCTAGACTGTTGGTGACTCCTTCAGATAAAGATTCCATGACCAACGTTGACATCTTCTGGAAATGTCTGTAATCATCTCCCTAATAACTGATGGCAGCAGAGGAAATGGGAGCTGATATTCTGAAACCGTTTTTCCTATGTTTTTATTATTAAAGCATAAATGCCCAGTAGGACTGGAGGACTTCCCTCACCCTCTCCCAAGGCTGTGTTGCAGCAGAGCTCTGTAATACCAATTACTGCAGGGACGGTTTGCAGTTCCAAATGAGATCATGATGGGGATGCTGGAAAATGTGTCTCTCAAAATGTGTTTCATGCTCTGAATACTTGAGAGATTTTGTTAGAGTGTGATACTTAGGTCTACGGGGTTTATGGTTTTAATTAGAGGAGGTGTTAAAAAAATCCACTTACTATTTTGCATCAGCATCTCTTCAAGATGTATTCAAGAGGAAAACAGAAGATATTTCCTGATCTTGAAGTATTCTGGGAATGTGTTGCCTGTAGAACTGATTTGTATTTCTGCAACTAGATACTCTTACTACTTTTATTTATTTTATTTTTTCCCCAAAGACAGGGAGAGAGCACACAGATGCCTTAAAAGTATAGATAATCTGCTTGTCCATTTTTATGCTGTGAGACAAAAAATGATTGGTGTCTGACTACTTAACACCTTTGTTTTACTGAGGTTTTGATTCATTATAGCACAGACAGTATCATGTTGTCCTTTACTGAACTAAAAGTAAATCTGCCAAAAAAAATCCCCCTTTTGTTCTGCTGCTGAGGAACACTCTGGGCTGCCAAATCCTGGCAGTCTGAGTCACCACAATTGTAATAAAGTGTTTGTACTTTTGTGGTTGCTGTTACTCAGTGTCTTCTAATTTATTCATAAGGCAAAGGGACACCTACAGGTTAAAATACTACTTTTTAAAGAAATATTCCATGTTTATACTGAAATAATATTTGTCAAAAGAGAATTAGATACACACTGGTAACGCTTCAAAGATTCCAAGAAGCAAATGGTTATCAATTAATTAACAATAAGAAATACATATATTTAACAAATTCAGTTTTCTTTGTAAGGGCAATGTTAGACTTCAAAAAACAATGGGATTATTTTAAACTCCTTACTGAACTCTGCTGTTTTGGCCATCTGATCTGACCTGATAATGGTCTGATAACCAGAGATACTGTTTCCTTCCTTAAAAATAATAAAATAATGTTTTAGGGACAGAGACTCTGACCCTGGAAATGCTTATCTGTATTTTAACTTTGATATGACCCAGAAAGCATAACTCATGAAATTGAATTCAGGATCATTCCCAAACAAAGCAGTCAAATATTACGTTGCAGTATTCAAGTAAAACTCAGAATTACTGCACATAAACAGCTGAGGGAAAGCAAGGTGGTTCTGAATCAAGGATGGGTAACTAAGGCTGACAGATATGTTCCCTGATTCCACAGAAGATGTGCATGGTGTCCTGCAGGTGTCCTCTACGCTGTGGTGGTCTGGCTGGTGTGCCCTGTCACTTATGCTTGGGCAGGAGATGGGAGTTTCTACAGATTCTTGATCCCATCAACTGTGCATGGAGAGGAGATGGGTTTCCTTATAATTTCTCAATTCTTTAGCTATTATTTACGGGTAGGAGTCCTCATGATTTAAGCTTTTAACTCTAATATCAGTTATTGAGACAGAAACAATGATTTCTTTCTTTCTACCGATAAAAGAACAACAAGGCTTTTATTACTTTTTTGCCTGATACGTAGGGAATTCTGTATGTCATTTACCTTTCTCTAGTGTTGAGCTACTGAAATTTCCACAGTTCTCAGAGAGAAAAAAAAAAAAAAAAAACAGAGCTGCTGAAGAAAAGGAAGGTGGACTGAGCTGGGTGTGGGTGGTGGGCACTGAAGTGGTGTGGGACATGTATGGAAATTCATGCAGCAGAAAGTAATTTTGATAGCTGCTTTGCATCATACTATGACTACAGCTGTTTCCCAAATAAGAGGTTCACATGCTATTGACAGGACATTCACACACACAAAAAAAGAGATGGTAGATAAGCAAATGAAAATATATTACATGCCCTTTATCCTTTAGTTTTAATACATTCTCATGACAAGTTCAGCGTGAAACACTTGCTGACATGTAATTATATATGCATTAAGTAAATGGCACTTGTTTCATGGTATCCCTCTCTCGGGGTATATATTAATGCACAGGGGTAGGGATGAGTGAGGGGTAGTACAGCTCTGAGCTGCTTGATTCATGTGGCAGTGCAGGCCTGCTCTGGGTGCTGACTTCCTTTCTCCTTTTTTTTTGCCCATAAAAGGAGAAAAGTACTGCCATATGACTGCTTTAGAGAAGGATCAGGGGAGGGCGTTATTCAGGTAGCTTTGTTTCTTGTAGGCAGTACAAGACATTCTGCTTTCTGTGTTTAAGGTAATATTACCAGCAGAGTATGTGGTAGTTTTTCCTTCAACTGATGTTGAAGTAAAACACTTTGTTCTTCTAATGTTTGGGGATTTTTTCTGTATGGATGACAGATTCTGAAGGGAGGTTGGATATAAATGAGTTTGGAAAGAAGATGAAAATCCTATTCTCGGGGATTAGGCTGTCCTCCAAACCTGCAGACACTTTCCTGCTGGTGCTTAAAGAATGACTGTGTGTGGTATTCACCCATCTTATGCCAGTAACTGTAGGTAGGCACGCCTAAGTTTATTGCTTAATTTTGCACTGTTAAAATGTTACATCTCCGGTTTTCCAGAAAACTTACTATTAAGATGATTCCCTGAAGACTTGCCCACAAATCAAATCTGGACATCTCAGTGCCTTTCTGTGACTGGAGAAGTCCATGAGCCCACTTGCTCTGCAGTCTTACAGTGACTGTCAGCATACAGTAAAGCAAGAGTTGCCTGACTTCCTTTGGCATATTCTGACAAAAAACATAGCCCTCCCACTGATGAGGGTCACATTTTCTCCATAGAGCAAAACCAATTAACAGCTCTAAATAAGTTCCACCCAGCTTCTGTCATGGGCTACTAGGTGGTTTTCAGTGGGCTTCTGATTTGGCATCAAGTGGTTTTCAGTGGGCTTCTGATTTGGCATCAAGTGTGTGCAGCTAGCAGCAGGATGAACTAGGCAGCTTCAAGCATGCTGCCTGCTGATGCCCTGCATGTGTGTCCAAAGCCATCTCTGAGTCAATGATTCACAGTATTGATCAGCTTGAATTTAGTCACCCTTGTATGTTCCCTTTACTTACTGCTACTGTGAAACAGTTTTGACATGGGGGTATGGAAATCAGTTGCCTCTCTTCTTGCTCAGACCAACACAAAATACTTTAGAAGAATGCATCCACCTGTGGAAACCAGACTTTTTTCTTTGACAGCTGTAAAAAGTGGAGATCTTTGACCCAAACACTTACTTTCTTATGAAATGAAGCATTCTGTCAAGGACTCTGAAGGGAGCTGGAGAAAATTAAGGTTTTAGTAATGAGCCATTTCCTAGCATTATCCTTTTCTAGTGTCACGGTAGGTATCCTGGGAACAGAACAAAAGGACCACACTAATTCTGGATCTAAAGTAACTTTTTCTTTCAAGCTGGTTTATTAATTTTTTTTCCACATCAGAACTAGGATTTAGGCCAAGATCTGTGAGAAACAGATGTCTGTCTCATGCCAGCAGTGTTATAATCACTGGGATTTAATAAATTTGTTACTTCATTTATGTGGGAGGATTTTTTGTTGTGTTGTAGTTTTTTGTTTTTCTTGGAAGATCTGATAGTGAATTTTCTGGTTAATTGGAGTGATGGTCTTCAGTTGAGTGTTGATCTCGCCATTGGGGTAGCTGTATCATCATTTTATCTTTTGGATGACAGACATTCAAAAACTGTCATTCAAGGCTCTATGATTAAAGTATTCCCAGGTAAACTGGGGTGTGAGAGTTCATAATCTGCGATTATTAGGTTGGTGCAGATGGTTATTAGGTGGAGTCACTGGACCAGATGGCAGCCTGTACTCCAACAGTTATAAATGATTTGTCAAGGTTTTACAGAATAATAGAAAGTTTTGTCAGTACTGTGGTGGGTTGACCTTGGCTGGATGCCTGGGTCCACCAAAGTTGGTCTATCACTCCTCTCCGCAGATGGGCAGGGCAGAGAAAATATAATGAGAGGCTTGTGGATCAGGATAAGGACAGGAACATCACTCAGCGGTTATCATCATGCACAATACAGACTCAACTTGGGGAAATTAATTTAACTTATTGCCAGAGTAGGATAATGAGAAATAGGAACAAATCTTACAACACCTTACCCCCCACCCCACCCTTCTTCCCAGGCTCAACTTCACTCCCAATTTTGCCACCTTCTTCCCCAAATGGCTCAGGAGGGTGTGGAATGGGGATTGCAGGAAGTTCATCAACCGTTGTCTCTGTGGCTTCTTCCTCCTCAGGGGAAAGACTCCTCACACTCTTCCCTTGCTCCAGTGTGGGGTCCCTCCCCCAGGAGACAGTCCAGCACAGGGTTCTCTACAAGCTGCAGGTGAATATCTGCTCTGGTGCCAGGAGCACTTCCTCCCCAGTCTTTTTCACTGACCTTGATGTCTGCACAGTTGTTTCTCTCACATGTTCTCACTCTTCTATCCCAGTGACTGTTGTGCAGCAGGATATTTCCTCCTTCTTTAATATATCATCACAGAGGTGCTCCCACCATGGCTGATGGGCCAGCGGCAGGACCATCATGGCGCTGGCTGGCATTGGCTCTGTCAGAGGCAGAGGAAGCTTCTGGCAGCTTTTCACAGAAGCCACACCTGGGGCCCCCAGTACCAAAACCTTGCCATGCAAATCCAGTACACAATACCATGACATTTTTCAGTCTACTTCAAGGTAGGCAGAGTTGGGAATGAAGAAACATGTAGTGAGATGATCTGTAGGTAAGCAGTTGTGAAAGGGGTGTATGCTTTTGTACTGTCTGTAATTTTTCAGTACTCTGTGACACTGCACAATTACTTATATCTATATAAAGTTTTAAACACAGTAAATCTTGCAAAGTATAATATTTACATTGAAATTTGCACCGTGGTAGTTGTGTTTTACTTTGGAAAAATTTCATATGCCTCTGTTGTGCTTACAAAGAGTTCTTGCTTGTGTTTCTTTTTGCGCAAAATAAGCGTAAATGGTTTTGATTCAGGTTTGCACAGTATTTTTTAAAGTACTAAGTTGGGATTTCTGACTTAGAAGAAGCAAATTTGTGAAGACATATAAGTTTGTGAATTATTGAAAAAAAAGTACATATTTGTTCCTGAAATGCTAATCTTGTAATGTGAATTTCTTCCTTGCCCACCACCCTGATGTGGGTAGAATTTGGAGAAGCAAGAGTCTCAGCTGTTGAGCATTGGGATGTGATCAGTAGAGCTTTGCCTGCTCTATATCAGCTGATAGGGCCAGTGTTCTACTGGCAGCAGTCCAGACTTGCTGAAATTAAAAAGTCAGATGCTTATCTTCAGTCTGTCTGAACACATTCAAAAACTTCAAAACTTAGTGTAAATTTTCACGTGTGCTGCATATAATACATGCAAAAACACAAACACCCAACTGTTTGTCATTCATTTGGTTCTGTTCTCTTGGTTTGAAAGCAACAACCACCTAGGTAAGGATGTGATATTAAAGCCAGAAGCTACAATGCCTGGAAAAGGTGACCTGTTAATTCTGAAATGGATTGGCTACTCATAACTTCTAAAAATTATATTCTCCATAAGCACTGGGTACTATAATCATGATGCATGTTCATAGTAGGAACTAAATAAGAAATGGATATGGCGTGCAACTGTTCTGTTACATTTTTAGTACTGTTCGTGACACAGTTTTGTCCTGTGCCAACTAACACTCTCCCAGATAATGCCCAAAGCATAGTTATGGAGTTAGGAGAGACGATGGACCCTTTCCAGAAGGCTGTTTGGATGTGGCTAGGCTGTTTTGAAGGGATAGGATTTTAGTTGTACAGCCACGAGCTGTACCACACTCACTGGTCCCAGGCCCAGAGTGTGGCTTTGTGCCCTGCTCTGTTTTCTGACATATGCGTGGCTGCAGATCCTGCTTTCCAAGAAGCTGGGATTCAGCAGCTTCTTTGGGAAGGCAACAGCAAGATTGTCTTTGTGTGCTTAGAAGGGTAGGAGAAAAAATTCTATCAAATGAGTGAGAAGCTTTATCTGTAAAGCTGGAAAAATAATGCCAAGCAATTTAAAATCATGGAATAATTGAGTTTCATATTGTTTTTGTAAGAAAATCCCCAGGGAATACACAGGTGTAATTAGCCATTTTGAAAGTGCTAGTTTAAAAAAAAAAAAAAAAAAAATTATGGCCTGGCATTTTGAAACAAAATGAATAAATTAAATGTAAGTGGATGGCATCTACAGGATCCTCAACCAGGATATCCTGGCAGTAGTGTAAAATTTATCCCTGTCATAAACTTTGCCTTCTGTTAACTAAAGGAGCAGTAGCGACCTGCTAGCACAAACCTGAGCTTTCATGATCTTTAGCTTTTCCCTGGGAAATTTCTGTTTCAAGCAGATGTTTCAGGCCTCTTCTAATTGTCTGATTGCCTCCTGTCAAGGAGGTGCAAGTGTAATTTTAGCAAAAACTGTAGGGTGCAGGCTTGTTGGGGTGTTTGTTTGTTTTGGTTTTGGTTTGTTTGGTTTTTCCTTTTTTTTTTTTTTTTTTCTTTTCTTTTTCCTTTTTTGTTAAGCAGTGTTAAATCTATTAACATCCTAATGACAGAGTCTGGTCCAGCAGACAATTTGTGGGTTGCCTCTAGTCCATGGAGCGCTTCCATATGTCTAACAGCCTCTCTTCTACAGGAGATGAGGAATAGCTTTTGGGATGGCGTAGGCTGCCTGGTGAACGAGCCACATATCCTTCCACCTGGAAGTGGTCCATTGATCGGAAATTGAACTTCCAGTCCCAGCGTGGACAGTCATGGGCCAAGTGCCATTCCTGGGCTGGGAATTCCTGGTGCGGTTTGTGGTTCAAGGGTTGTGTGGGGAGAGAATCAAAACTCAGGTCAGGATTCTGTAAGGATGAACTGCCCTGAATTGCATGTATTACCATCAGCATCTCTCACATCTTCTGCTTAATATTTAAATAGTACCAGCTTGGTAGTAAAGGCTTTTATGAGTCTGTTCTTTTTCAGTATATACATTGATAACTGTGTGCTGCTGCTCCTTATTTTTTATAGCTTAAATCGAAATACAGATTTGTCACTTCATTTTGGACCTTGTACTTTCTACTTTTTAAGTAAAGGACTTCTAAATCATGCAATAATATTGTGGTTGAATAGTTAAGATTCAGAGTCTGTCCTCTGATGCACACTTCATCTTATTTAGCTCTTCTGTTTCGCCTTTGAACTACAACATTATGTAGTCCATTCTGTGATGCAGCTTCATTTAACTCTTTATTTGAAGTAGAATTAATTTAGCTTCTTTGCTATTTATGGTTTGTTGAATACTGATCATACAGCCTTAATTATTTCTTACACAGCAGGAAACTTTCAAAGTAGCAGCTGTGTTTTGCCTTAAGTCAAATTGGTTGTGGACTATGACTGCTCAAATCCCTGGGTGAATAATAAGCTTTACTCCCAGCAGGTCCTCCAGACTAATACATGAGGATACTGAATTGACTTCTGTGTTTCATTGTATAAATGCATTTCAACTAGAAATAAATTGACTTACTGGATGTTACCAAAAAAAAAAAAGATAATTTTTCTCTTCAGCATTAGTATGTGATGGTTTGCCTTCTTGTCGGCATCCCTCCCTTAAAGCAACATTAAGTTTTTTGTTAAGGTTTCCAGAGTGTCTATCTATTTCTGTCCCATTTTTATCATACTGGTTTAAGGAATGATCACTTTCCTTTCTTCCCAACTCATGAATTCTCTTAAGGAGAAAAGCAGTTGCTCATAAACATGTTTCTTCACCCCATGTTTTAGGTCAGAGTGTTATAAGGAGTATCTTGATATTCATTTATTTTATAAACATTTAAAAGTGTTGTCTCTCCTCATTCACAATGGCTTTCCTATGGAACCAATCTGATACCAATCTTGGACTGTTTATCTCCACTTTAAAAGAGAATATTCCTTTTAAAGACCCAAAACTGGAAATTGGAAAGTCTTTCAGAAAATCAGAATAGTTTATCCTCTTGCCTTCCCATGGCACTTGCTTTCCCATTTGATGGCATCTCTCAGTCCAAATGAACTTGTCTTGCAGCCTGTTCCACGTAGTTACTGCTGGTGGAACAGTAAGTGCTTCCTGACATCTGTTCATAGTCTTTTTTTAATGCCCATTTTGTACCCATTTATCATATTAATTCTATGAATTGGACTGACATTGTTTTTGTATCCCATCTGAGATTGTTTTAGTTTGATTTTAGTTTAGACTGAAAGAAATCAGGATATCTGTGATAAATTTTAGAAAAGGTTAAAGAGCAGACTTCAAGAATGTAATGCATATTTTGTTAAAAATCTAATTCAGTACTAGCTACCACTTAAGTTGTGCTTAGGATAGCTCTTCTGTATAAGTTGCAAAGTTTTTGTAATTTCATGATTCAGGTGTACATGAAATATTCCTTGACAGCTCCTGGTTTGTTTGGTTTTTTTTCCAAAATTTAGTTTTTCTATATAAAAATATGTTTGGACTACAAAACTAATTGAGCTATAGTCTGCTTCCCAGCCAGAGTCTGTAAACTTTTTGTGGGTATGTTTTGCACCTGTTACATGAGTGTTTATTGTTGCCAGCACTGTTCATTTTTTCCAAATAAGCAAAGTTGTGTAATAGAACAAATTGGGCTAACACAAAAATATGGAAATTACAAATATAATTCAAGAAAATTCTCATTTACCTTTCTTTTGGTCTGTGTTACATCTCAAGAGTTTTAATTAGTTCACTAGTTTATGTGCTCTGATGAACATGTATTTTTTAAAAAACAATCCAATTGTCTTGTTTTGCAATATACAAATTCTAAAGTTTCTATCAAATATATTTTATTTTTTGTTCTTGCATCTACTTTATGTTATTTCAGTACTTACAGCAATCTTTCATTTTTATTCCATAGAGTTTTAGCCTGGATTTTTTCTGTCCCGCTTGCAATCAGTTTAAAGGTTTCTGGCGATTTTTTACTGTAATTAAACTTTGTAGGTCTTGTTCTATAATTAATTAATTTTCCTGAAAAACATTTCTGTTCAGATACTTCTGTAGAATTATTGAGATATGTCCTGTGCATTTGAAGGGAATTAAGTAGTAGTTCACTCTCAAGTTATGATCTTTTTAGATATATTTCCATTTAATACTTCCATAAAGAAGTGGAAATTTAGTACCTCTTTTCCCTTACTAAGTTGTTTTTACTTCTGTTTTCTTTCTTGTGATAATGGGTCATGAATTCAAGTAAACTCTGTTGCCTGTGGCTTCAATGACTAAAACCTGATCTTTTTATATTGAAGAACTCCTTCTGGAGTGGATCAAATAAACAGATCAGGTCATAGCTCAAATAAATACAGTTCTGCAGGTATCTGCTTTTGTATGAAATATTTAATTGACTAATTGAAGGTATTTAGCTAACAAATACTTTCCTCCCCTTTATCAAACCGATGTAGGGTCTTTTTTTCATGTCATAGCATTCCTCCAAAGCCAGTTCATGTTATATCAGCATAGTCTGTGCTAGACTTGCCATTTCAAAGCTAAATTCCACCTTTTTTATTTCTGATTATCATCTAAATTTTGCAGTCCTCTTTCTTTACCTGCAGTGTTTATTTCTGTTCTTTCCATTCTCTTCTTCCCACCCGTAATCCTTTCTCATTTTAATCCATTGTGTTCTACACCTTCACTTTCTCTCATTCCTGCTAGTAAATCTGCTTTGCTTTCAGTTTAACGCGAGTCTTGCTGTGTTGCTTAACCACTCTCTCCAGTTAACTTTAATTACATGACACTTGAAAGATATCTAAATGCTTAGTACCTTGGGAGTTAACATGGTCGGATAAGTGGGATACCCTCTTTCTAACAGATGCTTATTTAATTAGTGCTGGCATTCCTGAGTCTTCCTAGACTTGTCATTTTTTGTTGTTGTTGGGTCAAGAGGGAAGGGGTCATGTTTTCATGTATCTTCAAACAGTAAATTCTGTAGAAAATTATTATCTAGAGCTGGTTTTTGCAACCCAGTAAGGCTTGGAGGGTCAGCAGTTTTGTCGTAGAACATCACCACTCTGTAGGAAGTGGTGCTTTCCTAGGTTCTGTAAAATGCCTCCCATCCTTTCACTGTCCTGAGGTTTTCCTGCATTGCCTGCGCTCTGATGCCTCCTTCCCATCTTCTTTTCCACGTAAGCTGCATAACTTTCCCGAGTTAACTAAGCGTCCTAAACATGATAACAGTAGTCCACTATCCTGATGTGCTGTAGATTAATTTTGGAGATTAACAGGAATTAATTTTAATTAATGGAGATTAATTGACTTTTTGCTCTGGGTGTAATGCACAGTAGAAGGTACCTTGCAGCAGTACTCATTGCTTTAAAAGAAGAAAGGAAATGAATATGTTTTGAAGGAACTTAAGTCACTTTACTGATTTTTACTTAGTAATTAAAACAGTTTCATTAATAACAATTCTTTTAAACAAATTTTAAAATCCACAGATTGCAGCCTCTATCTAATTAGTGGGAAGGCTCTGGATCATCTTCAACAAGGTAAGAGTCAACTCTAGTACTTTGTCTTGCACAGAACAGCTGTCTAGCAGATTCGAACGTCATAAATAACAAATGAATATTCATTCTCCCTTGAATAACATCCTGTTATGTAGTTTTACTGTTAACACCTAGCTGATGCTTTCAAAATGCTATCTGGCCATGATATTTTTACCTTGAGGTTTTTATTTGTTTGCTTTTCTTATTATAGAACAACAACTGAGAATTCTTCCTATGTACTTTTTTAATTTACTCCACTGTTTGTTTTGAATCATTTCACTGTTATTTCTCTGGTTAGTGTAAACCCTTGGGATAGAATTGGCTTAGGCAAAGAGCAGGATTTGTTCTCATCCCTTTTGAAGTCCTAATTCTATGATTTTATTGAGTTTTGGCCTTCTACTGCTTTTTTTTTTTTCTTTTTTTTTTTAATTTTACAACTCTTGACCAGGTTCCCATCAAACTTGTTGAAATACAAGTTCTAAATACCCTCTGTTGCTACAGAACTAGAGAGAATTTGCAGCCAGCAGCAAAATACAGCAATGCTGAAAATAGACTTTTTTTCCCCCAGAGAAAGGGAGTTCCCTGACTTGACCAGCTACTAATTGGTACAAAGGTTTGTTTACACGGAGGAGCTATTCCTAATTAGTTCCCTATGTGGGTGCTCTACTTGGGAAATTAGTGTTGCATTCTGATTTAATTTAATCTGCTTTTATAATGAATTGTTATAATTTGCACTAAAGAATGTATTTTTAGAAGGAAAAAAAAATCTGCACTGCACCGCCCCTGAGTTTTAAAAGATAATTCCTCTTTAGGCAGCAATCAAGCACTCCTACTCTTTTGAAATTAAATTAATAAAAATCCATCATTAGATTAGAACTAGTTTTAGCCACATCTTCATAAATATAGCTGCAGAAACACAACCATGTGTTTTTCAAAGCCAAAACTCAATTCAGCTGATTTATAGACCTGCTGACTTGACCTCTATTTTTCCATAGTTGTGAGGATAGTGAACCAGAGTATTTGGGAAGAGTGTTTGTGGAGTTATATTAGTGTTGTTGAGGTTATGGCTGAAATGAAAGTTCACTTCCAAGCTTTTCTGTAGCGGATTTCTTTTTCATAAGTTGACTTCATCTTTGTTCTGGGAGCAAGCTTGCATCTCTGTCAGTTATTTTATATAGAAAGTTGAAAAAATAAAGTAAGAATAGCTGCCCCTATAGATCCTTATGAAGGACCAGGTCCCCTTGCTTTTCTCTCAGCCCCCTCCAACACTTGCAGAATGAAGTGATCACTGTTAGGCATTTTAATTATATCTTTTATTTCAGTAGTTTCAAAAGATTGGAAAATTCATTTCTGAACTTAGAGCTGCTTTAAGCAGACTTCTTTCAGTGTAAATATTGTTTTAGATAAATATAGCCTTTATAATGAACTGTTAAATGTTTTGGAAATATATATGCATTTTCATTAGTTCATTATTTCTTTTAATTCTTAATATAATGCATACCAGTACCAGTGGACATTATTTTCCTTTGGCTGTACCAGTCTTTACAACAGCTCATTATAAAATCCAAAATAAATTGAATGTTTTTTGCAGAATTATATAGGATAAAATTTAGTTTATCATCATTTCAACCCAGCAGCATTTTTGAATGGTATTGCTTCAAAAATTTTTTGATGTTACAAATTTCACTTTGAAAATAATTTTTATTTTCCACGAGTATTTCCTTTTTAAGCTAGAAAGTTTCATCTGAAAATTGAGAGGGAAAAGCACAGTGATACCAAGTGTAATCTTGAATGTTTTTCATGACAGACGGACGTTGAATGTTTAGCATCACTGCTTTGGATTTTTGAATGTGAATTGGAACCACTGTATTTCTAGGTAAGACATAACCAAGTGTTTGTGTTAAGTACCCACTTTCTTTTATACAGGAATTATGAGAAAGCTAAAGTGTGCAATATGCTGGACTTTGTACAGAGTGTTTATGTCTTTGTTGAATAAATCCAACGTTATTTGAGGTTTAAAATAAAAACAGCTCAGTTGTACTGAATTCTTACATTCATTCCCTGAGAGAAACCACACCATGGTTTCAAACTTTGCATGGTCTATCTATGTATGGGATGTAATTTTATGATCAGGTGCGTAGTTGTTTGATTAGCTTGTTGCCATTCAAAGTGGTAATTCAGTTCTGTGTGTCCCTTCTCTTGCATCAACACTTGTACTCATCCGGAATGTGCTGGTTTAGGAAATTTGCTGCTGAAAATCTGTGGGATTGCAAAGACATGTTGGAAGATTAATTTTCTGTCAGTTTAGACCTCTACATCAGCACACTGTGGACGCAAGCAAGTCAGCACAAGGACATCAATTGCCAGTACTTGCAGCAACAAATTGTTTTATTCACTTTAAATTTCTCACTTCTCTGCTCCAAGAAAAGGTTTAATATATGAGGAATACTAATGAAGGGGTTGTGAACAGCTGCAGACTTCAGTATCTGAGGTGGAAGCAGAGGATGACAGAAGAGCTAGAAGGTTTTGATCTGTAGATATAATTACAAGAGAATTTGTCACTGAAGATTACCACCTTCTTCTTAGTGAAATACTAGAGGTCATGCCAGTTTGGCTACTGGTGTTTACTGCTTAGATTTTATCGAACAGAAGGGAGATAGATGTCAGTGCTACACTTCACATACATCCAAATTGGGGTCAGCACTGCGCCAGGGCTCCGGGGCTACAAGTCTTAGGTGCAAGTTCTGACCCAAACAAGGGTCAGCTCTTTCTGGACTACTGGGAAAGCTAAAACAGACATGACATTTGAGCTGGGGATTGCAGCATGTAACATTTAAAATCTGAAAGGGAATCATATCTTACTTTACTGTGGGAAGTAAGGCCGTACGAGATGGTACCTTTCATCCAGTGGTTTCTCAGAGAGATGGAAACCATTGAGTATGGAGAGGAGCTAACCCTACTTTAGTAGCGGTGAGTGTTGTCATTAATTCAGCTGCCATGAGAGGCATCCAACAGGCAGTGCTGTGGGCAAATGACAACTGAAAGTTCAATTTGTTTCAGGTAAAACCAAGGCCAACGTGACAGCAGCCTGACTGTCTTTCTATCAAAGCAGGCTTGCAGTGCCCAAGTGAACTCAAGGATCTCAGTGGCAGTCTGTCAAAGTGAAGGTGTTTGCTAATCATGTGTAGGTTTGTTCAAAAGCAATAAAGCCGCCTGCAGAGGAGTTTGGAAAGTGTAGAGATTCATTACTTGAAGGTGACAAAGGATTCTGGTGAAAGTGGAACTGGTGTAGTTGAAAGACAGAAATATTCCCGTTTCATTTCACTTGGATGGCTGAACAAAACCCTGTCCAAGGGAGGAGGTTGGATGTGAGGGGTGGAAGGAAGGGCTTATTAAGATTAAAGGCTGTAGTCATAGCTTTGACTATTTCTGCAGTGTAGAAAATTATTTTTCTCTACCTTGTAAACTAATGATGTGATACTTGTAAGAACTGTATACTTAACCAGTGAAACTGCTTTGTATAGTCTATTTTTACACTTTTACTCCTTTAAAAGGCCTTCCAGCCTTCTATTTTGTTACATTCATATGGAATTTAGAATAGGAATTAAGTATATGACATACCTATTAAATTTTATCAAGATAGCATTTCAACTAACATTTAAGGCCCATTCTACTTTTTAAATGAAGGATGATCTTTCTGAGCTGGAGAGTAGAGGATATCAAAATGAGTGCTCTGCATGGGCTTATCCACCCTAGTCGGGGGGACTGAGGTGAGTTGAAGGGAGATCTTAGAGACAGGACAAATAGAATGAAAAGGATGAATAAAAGGAAAAATGAGATGAATGGAGGTGAACACTCTTAACATGTCAGAAGAAATAGGAAATGAGGAGAAACAAGGAATGTGAAATAAGGAAGTAGAGATTTGCTCAATTATGGATTCTTCTAAATTTAGTCCATAGAAAGTTACTATTACTACAGTGTAGTTCACAGCTGTTATTAATTCAATTGGTAGGAAATAATAAACTGGTAGAAACTACAACTGTTAGGAAAATTTTTTAGTAATTTTTTTTTTACCCGATAAATTTTTGAAGTCCTGTTTGCTATTAGAGGCCTTTTACAGATACAAAACCAAATTATTTTTCCAAAATGATGCCCTTAAATATGCTTTTAATGACCTTAAAGAGTGACTCTTTCAGAAAACTATGACAAAATATGGATATAGAAGCATCTAAACAAATTTTTTTCTAAAAGAAAAGGTTCTGAAAATCAAATCTTAATATGACAGTAATAAGCCAATAATAATTTCTAAATACTAATTCAGCGGAAGCAGTTCTTTGTGTTCGTAGCTGTGAGCTGTTTGAGCTGTGCTGAAAGTCTTACGTGATAAGGTTTTCCATTTCTCTTAGGGCAAAGAGAAAGGTTGAAACTTGCTGGCTGTTTTTAAAATTACCAGTATCCCTTACAACTGGTTTTAAAAGTATGACATGAAATGTTGTTTTAATTCTCCAGAATTTGAATTTTCTTGTCAGATTAAATATTTGTGTAACTGTTTGCAGAAATGGTTTCGTGTGTACGTATGCATGTATATGGTGATCTATTAATGTTGGGTTTTTAAATTACCTTAGGGGGCAGGAGAACTAGTGTGGGAAGAGAGTAAGCTAGTTTCCATTTTCAATTTCCTGTTTTCTAATAATGCATAGGAAAGTTTCTTAACTAAATAATACAATGTAAACATAAGTTGAAAGATGAACTATGATATTATTCAAGTCTTCAGATGGTAAGTATATTCTTAAAATAGTAACTGGTTGACAAGGATTAGGTATAATTTTCTACCAAAACTAGCGTGAGTTGTTAGCATGAGGTTAGCAATGCAGGGAGAGAAACATCAAACATTTAACCTGTTGTTAAATTTCCTAGAGTTCATGTGGGCAGCTTCACTAACTGCATAAGGAGTCTGGATTGATTCTGAGGTGCCAGGATTTATATCTAAAGCTGAATCTCTGGAGTGAATTTGTACTTCACATGTAAATGTATCCTTAGTTATCACCTCAGCCATGATAACTTTTACTAATTTCTCTGCTAACTTGATAAAATGCAGAGCTGTGTGGTCGTAGAACTTCAGAATGCATTTTAGACTTTTTTATGAAAATAACTCAAAGGTCAGAAACAAGATGATAATGTTTCATGTCTGTTACTGGGCAGTCTTTGAGAGATTGTTCTTTTTTATGCTCGCAGAGTATCTTGTACAGGCATGTTCTGTACTGTCACGAGGAGTACCATTTCAACACATTAACAGTTAGTTCATTGCCAGGTGTTTTACAGATATAATGCATAGAAGTGTATCAAGGAGAAATGTGAAGAAAGGTACTGTGGTAACTATAGTTGGTTGCCTTGTGTTGTTGGCCAGATGTGTTTTCCAAAGAAGTGGGCACACTCGCAATCTGCAGTTCAGCTTTTGGCCTGATTTTGGTCTGTAGTGGTAGACTGTGACTCAGTCAGAGCCTAAAATTAAAATGTTTTTCTTGAATTTTGCATCCTTATAGGAGGATGGATTCCTGGCAGGTGTTAATGATGAGGTGTTTGCCAATTTACAGCAGTGAAACTTCATGAAGTTCTTGGAATTATGGGTAGAATTTTTCAAAAGTAGCAAAAGTCACAGACTCTATTGACCTCGCCTGAAAAAAAGGCTCTAATTTTTCACCAGTAGCAATGCTGTTGCACCAATATGGTGCAATATGCAAATGCACCAATAGCTTTGCATTATCTTTTTTCTAATAAAAAACTCTTCCAAAGAGATTTTTCTCTCATGAAAAAATTGCACTTTTTTTTTTAATGTTCACCTTCGTTAGCACAACTTGCTGACTTCCTTCCTCAGCTGCAGTTCTTCCTACACTCAGAGGTCAGAAAAGAGCAAGATCAACAAGCCACACATCTGGCTGTCTCTCTTTCCAACTGGAACAAAGAAACAATTTTTTTAATGGCTTTTTGAGTTAATTGTAAACAATATGGTTTTGGAGTCGCTGACATGCAGCAAATGTTTTTCGTAGGCGGATGTAGGGAAAAAGGACTATGTCCTAATGCAATTCCTCTGTGGCCAGCAAAGGGAAAAAAAATCACTTAAAAAAAGGAATGTCTTGATCCTTGTAGCATTGAAGTATGCTCAGAATTTTGAATGCGTTTCAGAAGCTTAAAATATATGCTTTGATGAGACAGAGGCAGATGTAGTTGCTCATGAAATTTTCCTATACTCTTGTATACAGTAATAATTTTTTTTTCTCCTTTATTTTCAGTAGCTGTTTATGTATGAACAAACTGACAGTGATAAAAGACTAGAGATAAACAATAGGAGTAAGAGGGGAAAAAAACTATTTTAAAATGAGAATTCTGTTCTAATACTTTTTTCTTGTATTTATGCTGTTCCTAAATGCTTTTTTCTAGTAAACATGTCTCAAAATATATTTACAGTCATTAATCCTTACATAACATTTTGAAAACTAATCCTTAAATAATTAGTGAAACATAGTACTTTTCTTATTTTCCCAATTATTGTAATTTTTTTAATACCCTGTAGCATCAGTTTAATATATTCTTTTTTAAAGAAAATAATAAAAGTAAACATTTGGTGTGACTTTTGGAACTTTCCCACTTCACAACACAAAATATTAGAATTGTTGATATACAGCTGTTCTGAAACCCCATCTACTTTTAAAATACCTTATTATACCTTTCTGTTTCTAATTTGAACTCCTATCATGCCAATATTTTGGTAACTTTGTTTAATATTTGTGTCATGATGGTTTTATTCTAACCTAACCATTCTGCTAAATATTTGCAATTGTCTTGATGTGGAAAGTAAACCGGTAATGCTGGCTTACTAATATATTTGACTATTTGGAATGATATCTGAATTTGTGACAAACTTGAATAAAATGGCTCATCCAAAGAAAATGTTTTCCATCAATTTGTTTGTAGGAGGTAAAATGATTATTTTTTGTCAAATTTAGGTGTTTGAGTTGATAATGCCACTTAGTGGATAACAGCCTTAACTGCAGCCTTTTTTCAAAACCAGATCAGGTGGCAGACAGATATCTTGATTTATATCAGTTTTTCTCCTGACTATAGTATGTTGATCACATCAGGGTTTTGAAGAATTTTTTATCAACCATGTTTTAGGAAGTTTATGATAGCAAATTCAGTTTCTGAATGAAGTGTATTCAAATGTAGGAATAATTTATTACAGAATTTTAAACTTCTTATAGGAAATTAAGGATCTTTTTTGCATATTTAATTTGATTGTAAAGATAAAACAGTCTTGGTCTTCTTGCACTGGTTCTTTAGGTTAATGAAATTTAATTGTTAGTATGATGATAATTTTGGCAGTTTAGGTAATGCTTTGTTTTAGCCCTTATGGTTGGAAGATCGGTGACTGGGGAAGCCGACCTAGAACAAGCCAGTTCTTCAAGAATTGAATTGAAAAGGACCTGATTGAAAGTAGCGCCTTTTCGTGGATGACAGTGTGGAGGGGCATATGCAAAATGGGAGTATAGGACTGGGCTGGGTCCTGCTTTAGTTGGACTTTTGTAGACTTCAAATAATTCTGCTTTGGAAGATCAGAAAGATGAGATAGATGCCAAATATCTTTTCCATCGCTGTCATTTACAATTATTACTTCTTAGATATATTCTTTTCATAAAGACTCTTCTTTGCAAAGTAGTTTGGATGGTAGTATTAGTAACTTGGTGTATTTGATATACAATTTAAATACTTAAAAAAAAATCAAACTTCTTAATCTGAGACCAATGTATATATACATGTATACAGTTTATTTTGTGTATATATGTATATTTTTTCTAATATCAGTGCGTTCAAAAAAATCCATTCTATAATGAAAGAATACTATCCTCTGCAATTTTATAGCTCTTTTATGGAAAATATTTTTTGCACTGTTGGAGCATATATTGATTTAGGTCTTTCCATTCCTTTTCAGTCTTTTAATCTGTGTTCTTTGAACTTTTTTCTCTCTAAGTAAATTTCCATTACTTCCCACCAACCCTGATAATCTTCAATCACTGCATTTTTTTACTTAATCTCTGTCTTTTCTGAAATTTTCAGTTATGCTGGTTTTATTACTAAGTCAGCTGAATAAATTACAACTAAAACAATTGGCTCAGAGGAGAAGGAAGAAAACGTAATTCAATTTCCAGACATGTTTCAGTGCTGGATTACAGTCTGGTTGTATTAATGATGAAGATTGAAAGGCAATACAAAGAGTTTTGTGGTTTAACTAACAATATTTTTCAGATAATCTCTATCTTCCATTTGTTTATCATGAAACTGGGAATAATTGAGGGATTTTTCTGCTTTACCCATCCTTCAGAGAACTCACATCATCTAAATCATGAGCTAAGAGGAACCCAGGTTTTATGATTCCATTCGTGCTGAAATCAAACAGGCATTCTTCCTCCCTATGTCTGTACACAGTGCTGTTGGACAACTGCTTTTGTCTCTGAATAGCCGGACTAGATGTCATTGAGTGAGCAAATAGAAAGCTTTGATTAAAGAAATTATGTAATCTTGATTTTGTTACAGTTTAAATCTTGATGTATCTTTTTTTTTTTTCCTGTAACAAGCAACTAAATCTCAGTTCTCAGCTAAACATGCTCATTAGCAACTCTCTGTGTACATGCTGTCTTTCCGAGGGTGGGTTTCTTTTACATGTGATTTATGTCACCTCTAAGTGTGGAAAGTTAGTTACAATTGAAAATGAAACAATGTTCTTAGATTGTTTTTATGCAAAAAAATCCTCACGAAATTTTGCGCTAAACCTAAATATACTGTTGTTTCTGTAGTTCCCATTTCTCTAAAAGTCACGATTTACCTTTCAAATAGGAGTATGCAGCAAAGGCAATTAGAAAATCTTGGTTGTAGCTACCTACCTCCATTTTGGATTACTGATAACTGGCATTTAAAAATTAACGTCTCTCATCCCATGTATCTGTTTTTTAGTCAGACTTTAAACAAAAAAAAAAAAAAAACCCACCAAAAAAACAAAAAAAAACCCAAATTTCTTCTTTCTCAACTTTTAGTCTGCTTCTTAACTTTAAAAGAAATAATGCTAATCAAAACTTCTTGAATAAGTATAGATAAAAATGGTATTTCTCTTCACATGGAGAAGACAGGACTGCTGCCAGGGGCTGATGTAGCATGTGTTAGATGCCAGGCTGGGATGCCCTGCTAAGAACGCTCACCAGCCTTGGGGCTGCACTCTCTGCTAAGGCTGGTCACCCATATGCTGTTTAACATTCAAGTTGAAATGACAATTTTCATAATTTTAGATGCAGTCACAGTTACTTTAGATTAAAATTCTCAGTTTCAGTGGGTTTTTTTTTTTTTTTTTTTTTTTTTTTTTTGAATATTGGTACTTGTTCTTCAACATGGTTATTAAAATATTACCTAGATTAGGTTGGGTTTAGTTTGAAAAGTGAGAGGAGAGGAGAAAGTCATCCACTGATACTGGAGCCGCAGTCCCTGCAGAAATTCAGTTTGATGTCTGCATCCCCTGCAGAAGTAAGTTAGCACTGATGACTGAGTGCACGTACAAGCTAACGATGAGATCTAGCCGTGGCCTTTTACTGAGGCGTAAAGGTAGTGAGCATCTCGGGTGCATTAACCAGTTTTTACTGGGAGCACTTCTGCTTTGTGCCAGAAGGTCTGGCTCGCTGTGTGGTGGCCCAGCGGCAGTGCCCAGGGCCAGTGTGGCAGCCTTGCCCTGCCCCGGCCGTGCGGAGTGCGCACACGTCTGAGGGATGCTCTGCCAGATTGACGTGTCTGCCTCGAAGGAAATCCACCCAGCAGCATTGTAGGGTTGTCAAAACAACTGTACATTGTCCACTTCTGTGCATATGTTTAACTTTGCTCACATGGTTGAACAATGCGCTGTTTTCTTTGTATAATGGGCCTCTATAGGCCTGTGCATCTTGTACTGGGGGTGGGAGCAAACTGTGTCATAAATGGGCTTCTGATTAATCACCGTCCAAATTTCTCAATTAGCTAAAATAGATTTTATAGCAAAGTAGGAGCAGGATATAAAGTCACTACTATGCATCAATTTTATCGTCTTAATAAAAAGTTATTGTGCAGATTTCATTGCTGAATTAGGAATAGCTTCCAGTAGTGATTTGAATTAATTACTGCAGAGCTTGTCAGGGTCAGTATGTTATTTTAATTTTCATTTACATTTACAAGAAATCTAATTTTAATGAAAAGCATGGGTTTAGTTCAGGACCATCCACAGTACTCCTTCCTTATTTGTCATCTTAGGCAAATAACAGACATGTTAATATACTAAAAAAGTTGCAGTAGTGTTTAGCAGCTCATGTTGGGGCACAAAAGCTTGTTTGGTATTATTTGAAAACAGATTTACTAGGGAATGTGCTTCTTAAAGTATTAGACACAATGCAAAATTAAGAATCTCTTTATCGTTGCATAATTAAGAAGGCCAGTGTGCTTGCCTATTAATTAAATGCAGTTTTCAAGGCAGACTGATTTTGCAGAAAAATGCCATGGACCAAATCTGCCCCTGTTTTAATGAATTGAGTGTCTAATTGATTTGGTTTTATGCCTTGAGTATTTTACATTTGTATTTATTGAATTTCTTCTGGATAGTATCTCCAGTTTATCAAAGTGATTTTGAATTATGATCCTATTTTCCAGAATATTTTAATTCCCTTATAGCTTAATGCGTGTTTTAAAGGGGTATTTTCTTCTTCTCTGTCAGTCACTAATTAAAAGTATTGAACAAAACCAGATCTATACAACAGATACTAGATACCATTTCAAACTACCATCCTCTTTTTTGCCAGTAAACCACTGACAAATACTTTTTCGGATTTTCAGTGTTGCATCAAATTTATGGTACTAAATAGCTTTTTCTCTTTTCTAGTCTCCAGTCACTTGTCAAAGCTCCCTCCTTTATATCTTTATTTCCTTCAGTTCTTCCATATGCTTGTATAGACATTGATTTCTAAGTCTCCATTTTTGTCTGTTTTGTCCACTGTTGTTTGTTTTCTTACCTGTTAAGTTTCCTGCAATCCTTTACCCCTTAAATCAACTTTCCAAGAGACCTATTCTTCCAGTTATCTGAGATTACTGAAACTGATTTTTTGAAATCATGGTCTTTAGTTTCCGTTTTTTCTCCTTGTTTAGCAACCTCTGCTGGTTTTCATTAATTTCTCCTGTATTTCCATCCTTATATTCAGTTAATTTTCCCCATACATATCAAACAAATCTAAAATAGCGATTCCTCTGGCAAACTCCTCTGTGTTCTAGACGGGACATTTATCGCTTCAGGAGCTTTTACGGATACATGGTTAATGAACCCTCCTGAAGCTTCTTGCCTCCGTAGTTCAGCAAAACCTTCTTTACCACCTTCTTGGTATTAGATGGTCTCTCAAATTGCTGTCTTGGGATGATACCTGGGTTTTCCTCCTTTATTCTCACACAGAGACTAATAGGAAGTTTTTCTTTTTATCTTTTTCTGAAATTTTAATTTTTTTTTAAAAGTATATCTTATCCTTCAGTTTATTTACAGTGGTTTTTTGATTAATTTTTTTTTTCCTAGTGAAATTAGCTATTTCCATAAACAGCAGCATAACACAAATTGGTCAGCAAGTTTTCTTATTTTGTGTAATGAGATACTAAATAAGACCACTGTTACACAAACGGAAATATTAAACTAATAGCAATTAATCCCTACAAAGATCCACATTTCATCTTTAATTCCTCAAATCTTGAGCTATTGATACATATAGTAAGCCACAGCTATCTTTATATCCAATGTCAGTGTTTCTTTGATCAGGATTAATTGTCTGCTTAGTATTTTAAGATATTGTTTGACTTCTCTCCCCTCTTCCAGATAAGAATACTTGTAAAGATTGCTTCAGATCCATATCTTATTGATTATTACCCTCCAAATCAGTAATACAAATTTAGTTGGGAAAATTCACAGTCCTACATACTGACACTTTCAGAGCAGATCACTACTAAACATGCAATGAGAAATCCAGACACTGTAGGATTTACATTTGGTTTGACCAAGATTACATGTGCTGTTTTGGCATTTATGTATTTAAAAAATCAGTGAAATAGATAAAGAACAAAGTTAACATGTAAAGACTTATTCCCATTATCAGCTGGCACAAGAAATACTTTGAAAATAAATTCACTCTGAAGAAAGTCTTCACCATAGTTGCATGAAGAAGTAGAATATGAGTTTTCATATTGTTTTTTTCAGACACTTTTACTGGATTTTCTATGAGCATAGTACAAAATATTCTGTATAGCATAGTCAGAAGTCTGAATAAGGGACAGTTGTCAATAGGCAGAAAGGAGCAGCAACATTTCTTTCTGTTTCTGATTTGTCATCTGAGAGTCCTGTTTCTGGTTCTATATATAAGAATGTATATGATCAGTAATAGATTTTTTTTTTTACTCATTATATCAAAAAACATTGAAAGCAGATACCTTTTCAAATGTCCAGATCCTAGAATTTCCAAAACTGAGTCTGTTGTAAGGTGATTTATTTCCTTTTCTATTATGATTTTGGTGAGAGAAGGCAAGGACAAGGAGATTTTAAGCATAATAGGACAATGTGGCTGCTCTTCAAGTTTGGAAGAATACTCCACCTGGAAGAAAATGAAGTGGTTTGGTTTTGAAGGAAGAAACACTTGAAGTAGCCAAACCTGTTCTGTTTCTGTTAAAGGCATCTTTCTCCTCTGTCAGTTTGGTAAACATAGTATCCTGCTTTGCTCTACCTTACAGTATCAGTTGACAGAGGCTCCGTTTATTGTGTATGGGGAATTGTGTCCCTGTTTTGAGTATGAGCATCTGTGCATGTGATGCTGTACTCAAACTGGGCTACTGTAGTTACTATAAACTCAGGTGGAAGGATCAAAGTGCAACAGTGTTTTCTTCATTTCATAAGTAATTTTATTCTAATTACTTAACTGGCTTTCATTCTACATTTTCTGCTGGGGTTTAGGGTTTGTTTTTTCTTATTATGACCTATGCATCAGAATCCAGATATTTTGGTTGCCTGCTTTCCATCCTTTCATGATGGCTCTTCTGACATTATGTACTTTGAAAATAGATAAGAGTTCTGTTCAAAGTATGTTCAGGTGTGAGAGTTGGCATATAGAAAAATCACCCCCTTGAATAAATTACATTTTTTTTTTTTTTTTTTTTTTTTTTTTTTTTTTTTTTTTCCCCTTTTGATTTTAGTGAAACTACAAGCCAAGCTCTTTAATCCTTGGGGCTACAGGTACTAATATTGTTGGCCAGCTCTTTTAACATTTTATATTTGGTGAAAAATGTATTTGTCATTACAAACCATTTATTAACTCCCTTTGACTTGCCTCACCTTTTTTTATGGTTTAAATTGTGTCCTGCAATCTGCATATCAGTTAACAGCAAAACCTCTTGGCTTCAAGTGTTGCTTATCTAGGAATTGTAATAAAATAATTGTTCAAAGCAGGAATGATTCTTTTATCTTAGGTTACTTTTACCTTGAGTAACTTTCTTCTCTTATTCCACCTTTCACGTTTTTACATCTGGGTTTTGGGTTTGAGTTTTGTTGGTTTGAGGGCTTTTTTTATCTGTTTATGCTTCATTTGTATAAGGAATGTATGGCACTTTTTTCTTTCCTTGTGTGTGTGTGTAGGTTGCTTCTTGGTGCATCTTGTTATGTATGTTACTTACGTTGTGAAAATCTTATAAATACATTATTTAGAGGGCAACACTGAGCATCATTTGATTAGGATCAATTTTTTCGGGAAAATTAATATAACTATCCTGAAAAGAACTTCAGTGTGTTTTACACTTATCTGTGCCTTTCTAGAGAATACTGTGAAATATTTGGGGTTTTTTTGCATGACTATTTTTACACACAAATGCATGACTATTTTTGTGGGGGTTTTTATAATATAATAATACAGTCTTATGCTTATTTCTAAAATAAAGTCCATAGAGGGATAATACAACTTTTCAAAATTAACATGTATCTGCACAACTGAGACTATGAAACATAAGTTCTTATATTTCTCTTCATCAGTGCAACTATGGTTTATAAAATTTAAACACTTAACAGTAGAACAACTGAAGATAATGATACCATGTCCATTAAAATTTCATTAAATATTCTTAACCAGAAGAAAATTGGAGATATGATTAAAAAAAACCCTCTACTGTGGAGTTTGATGGGATTAACTATAAAGTGTTGTATAGAAACAGGACTAATGAATTGCCAAAATGCAGGAGAGAAAGCAATGTGTAAAATGAAACTATGCAAATAACATTTGAGGGATGTGTAAAGCACAGTTTTCTGCAAGACAGTTCCTTCATGATGTTTGGCACCATTCTGGGATGCATTTGGAGCACTATACCTAGAGTTGAGTCACCCACTGGAATTTGGACCCCTTGGAGAGATTTCTGAGAAGGGCAGTGACACTGGTCAGTTATAATAAAATATGAATTGTAATGATTGAGCTTAAAGGTTTTTTTGATCTAATTTTAAACAAGTACTTCCAGAGATTAAGTGTTTTAATATGTTTATTTCACAGAAAAGAAAATACAAAAATATGGGTAGTAGAGTTGGCAAATGCAATTAGAAGTGATCTTTTATATCTTTCTTACTCTCCAAAACAAAAAACAGTGAGCAGCAACACAGGGTTTTCTTCAGAAGGCAGAATAGATTATCATTGTTAAGCAACTTCTGCAGTTCCTTAATAGAATAAAACCATTTTCTGAGTCTTGCACTTCTGCTATTTCCCTACAAGCACCTCAGCAAGCTTTATAGGTGAATATCATAGTGATTCGGAATCATGCTTTTGATCTGAGAGGTCTTGAGTTCAGATGCTCGTGTTTTTTGAAACAACGGTTAATTATTCATGCAGTAATGTCAGTACAACTGCTTTAATGACACTAACATGCTCGGTACAGTACACTTCCCTCAGACTGCAGACTGGATGCCTGCCTCTGCCCATGTAGATGTGCCATTAGGAGTTATCTTTCCTAATCATTCACTGCCACTCTGCCGGAACTTGGGAGCCTCTGTTTCTCCTGAAACTCCCGATGGAGCTGCCCATGAGAACACTCCCACCCCACTTCGTTAGGATCATCTAAATTAAGTTAAGCAGTAGATATTTGCTGATCCAGCTCATTCTGACAAAAGCCTTTTAGACCATGTTTATGTTAGCAAGCAAATTGAGGAAGTAGTATCTGGCAAAGGACCACTGATGAGCAGCAAAGGGTTGACTGAGCTGGTGAATGTGTCCTTTTTCACTAATATGAAGTTTAAATGCTTTGTCTGTCTGTTATACCTTCAGTGTGGCTACAGTGCTGCTGATGGTTTTGAGTTAGTCCTGTAAAGGAAGGAGAAATAAATTAGTAGTTCTCTAGCAATTTATATAGTACTGTAGCTATATATAATTTAAAAATAATACAAAACCCCACACTTCAAAGTTATGTAATTGCTTAAGAGTGTGTAAACAAAGATTTATAAAGAAGAGTTAAATAACATGATACTTAGCTTTGGGCATGCAGTATTTAGTTGATAATACTCAGTTTGTGAATATTTACTATATTTTCAAAACTGGATTTCAGCATATAATAAATATATAGTTCGGTGTATTTTCAGTATATGCGTATAAAATCCATGGCAGATTTGAAGGGTTGCATTTTGATATGTTTGGGAGAGTAATATTTTATTTATCACAATTCAAAAATAAACTGATTGGTTTAGTAGGGGAGAAGGAATTTATTTTCCCATCCTAGGTAATGCCTTTAGAATGTCAAAACTAAATTAATGAAATTTAGGAACAAAGTGATATGTTAGAAAACCAGCCTGTGTTATTTTGTTCAACACTCAACATTTTAATATATGGTACTGGATAATGGTTTATAAAGTGTAAAATGCTAAATGTACCTTCTTATTCATGTATGTGTCTGTGTGCCACTAATTAAATGTTGAGCATCAAAAGTAAGCTTTAAACTGTCAACAGTAGCTTAGAACGTATTTTCTATATGCTTATGTAATGTCTTAGGATAAGCTTTAATGGTTTGGAAAACAGTAGAGAACATGAAAATGCAAACATCATTGTCATGTCAACACATCATTTTTAAAGCATACTGTTAAAAGTTGCAATTTTAAGAGATTTGGACACTAAAGAGAAGCTGCTATCATTTAGGAGTGCTGCAACAGCAGTATTTTTATATATGCATTGAGTCTTATTTCAACATTTAAACTGATTTTACAGTAAGTAAAATGCTTTCCAGTTTAATGAAATGGAATTTTATGCTCTTAAGTTAAACCTTTCTGATATGCTTCTGTACATCAGCTGTTTATTTGCATTTCTGTTGCAACCACAGTATAATACTGACCTGTTCAGAATTTATGTAATTAGTTACTTTGAAGTCTCATTTAAAATTATCCTGGAAGTGCCTTGCAGTTCCTGAGGCTTGGAATACATTATTAGAGTTTTCAGTGAAAGACGGTTTGGAAAATCTGGGGGTTATATTTATATATATATATATATATATATGTTTAACTCTGTTAATACAGAGTTAAAATCTTAGTGTTGAATGATAAGTTATAGTTTAAAATGAAAATTTCTTGGAACTAGGTCTTTTTGTTTTGTTTTTTGGGAAATCATAAAGAAATTATTTCAAATCATGAAGAAGTAAAGCATATGTAGAAGCTGCCTGAACCATATCTTCTAGATGTTGATGTTCAGTATCACTATTTTTGGTATTGATGTACATTGGAAATAGATGGTATCAATCAAGTGCCTTCAAGATCATTGGAAGATGCAGGATGCTCATGAAAATGGGTATGAAGTTTGTGCAGGGCTCTTGTTTCATACTTGTGACCTAAATAGCTGAATCAGTTTTTACACAGGGATTAAAGGAGAAGGGAATAAAATGAAAAACAAACTAAGAAATACGGTAAAAGTTCATGAAAAATACTCAGAAATCTCCAGAGCTGTAATGTGCTGTACTTCTGTAAGAGGGATCAGAAACCAGAGCTTGGGCACATGAGCTCAAGCTACTCAGTTCAAATGAGGGAGCATATCCTCAGGTCTTGGCAAAAAGGCTTCCTCACTGTTTGAAACATGTTGTCAGCTAAACCAGTCTCTGGATGCAGTGCTAACTTTGGCAATAGAAGAAATGGTTGGATACTCTCTGAAGATTGAAGGCAATGAGGTAAGATACAGCTTAAAAAATAAAGAATCCAAACTGAGTCAGTAATATAGATTGTGACAATATTTCATAATAATATAAACTCTTTCTTTCAAGGTTATGAAAAGGAAAATAACTGTATGCTCATTATCTTGTCCCTCTTACCTGATGCTGATAAAATGTATTATACCAGTGTGATGAAAACATTAAATTATTGAAGATAAGTTTTAAGGGAATATAAAATGTTTTGCTCTGTTTGCATGTTTTTCCCCTTTCTAGGCTACACAGAAAGTCAGACTCAGTTCATACAGTGCAGATCTTGTTCTGAAAGTTAAACTGTAAATTTTTTCCCCGCATATAAGTGGATGTAACTTTCTGGATAATGGAGAGCGTTTCTTCATGTTGCAATATTGTATATGCAAGATGTTGTTTATTGTAAAGGGCTTGACAGTCTGCTTAATGGATTTGTTCTGGAGAGAAAATTTTGAAGCAGTATTTAATGCAAAACAAAGCCATTTGTCTAACATAAAGCCGGTTTACGTGAACCTGCATGCTCAGAACGGATTCTTGATTAAATTTATATAATTTTGTGGAGTGACTATGGCTGCTTTGAAATCTCCAAGCCTTCCATTACCTTCCTAGGTTTTCCTGCTATAGAAATACATCGCTTATATACATATAGAAATTAGAGTTGATGATACTTTTTTTTCTATAATGCTGAAAAATCTTTGTCTCGTGGAATGTCAGCCATGTACATGCTTAGAATAATTGGTGGTCTGATTTCTTAAGTGGGAAAAGAGTTAAACTGAAAAATAGATGAGCATCAGATGTGAGCCCCAAGAGCTGTGGTTTAGAGTGCTGAGAATATTTATCTTTAGGCAAAAATCAGTTATCAATCTGAGTTTTAAATCTAAAATTACATTCTTTTACATCCCTCCAGATAGACCACTTTATCCTTATATGTGCTTTTCATGGTTTACTTTTTCTCTCTTCTGAGGAAAAGTTTTAAGTTTGCCCAAGAAAGCTATACTTTCACATATTTTTAGAATACTGTATCTTATTAAAGACTTGACTGCTAAAAAATTTTTCTTCAAATCTTCTTCCTTCTTGTCTTCTATAGAGACTTGCTTTCTTGAGAATTGGTCACTTTTCCTTTTGGAAGTTTTTCATAACTTGAAATGCAAAGGCTTCCAAGATGATAAAAGATAGGAATAACAGTTAAAAAGATAGTTTGAACTGCTGATGCTTTTGTTTTTTTTCCAGAAATGCATATATACATTTTTTTTAAATTAAGAAGAATAAGCATTTTAGCTTTTCTTTATGACAGATTTTTATAGTAATATTTTGTAAAACCTTACTGATTAGAAACAATTTTTTTCTTAGAGTTATTTTCATGAAATAACATGGATTTATGCTAAAGAATCCAAACCAAGGTTTAAGACCTCATTTTTTACTCTAGAATAGTGTTTAGTAATCTTGCATCCAGCAATTTAGAGGATTTACAAATACGGATAGAGTTCTGAGTTTGTTTCTCTTGTTAAGTAAATTCATACATACCTGTTTGTACTCTGTGATGTTATACTGATGTTTAAACTCTGATTTGTTGAATATAATTATTTCTGTATTTATCCAAGGTCTTACTCTCTCTGACCCCATGCCTAAATACCACAGAATTGATGATCAAAATGTTTCTCATGGTCCAGAACTCACAAAAATGTTTAATATATGATGCAGACTGTGTCAAGCCCTTAGCTGTAGTATTTGAAGTTTACGTATATAACTGTTTATGATTTTGTTGCATTTACTAGGTTTGCTGGGATGGGTAATCTTCTTAAGGTCCTTACCAGGGAAATTGAAAACTATCCACATTTTTTCCTGGATTTTGAAAGTAAGTTCAAACAATTACAAGACAATGAGAGAACGTTTTCCCTGACTTAACAACGATCTGAGGAAAAACTTAAAATCTGATTGCTTGCAGTTTGTATTTTCCAGCACAACCAATCTGTCCAAGTCCTTATCTCTAAAACAATTTGTTCACTCAGGACTCCTTTTCTCTTCCTTTTCTATTTTTCAGGAACCAAATGGGAAATCTTTTAAAAGTTCTCACTTGCACAGAGCTTGATCAGGGGCCAAATTTTTTCCTTGACTTTGAAAGTGAGCAAAGCTTCTTGCCTGGCTTGCCTTCTTTGCTTATTATTTCCTAATAAACTGCATGCGCTTACGCATCATAAAGCAATTCAAAAGGGATTTGCAAACAAATCAAATTACACTTGAGTTGAATATTGCTTTTTGATAATTATAAAGGTATACAAAATTACTTAAGTTCATTCTGAGCGGTGAAGGGGGGCAGAAAGATATGCAAGCAAAACGTTACCTTGAATTAGTTTCAAAACATTTATGAGCCATTATTAAATTTGCATGTGAATGAACTTGACCTCAGCTTTCTTTAACAAATCAGGGTTAAACAAAATTTGTTACTTCCTTGAATGGAAATATGTATTGGAAAGAAAAAACTGAAAAAATACAAGCAGTGGAGGTGGCACTATTTTTGCCTTGTTCAGTGGTGATTTAACTGGGATTATTTCTAAAAAGTAGTGAAGTGGTCAAAGTGTATGTGCTTGATTGCATCTCTCTTAATTGCATGGTTATTGTTTTGCAAAAAAGTGTTTCGCATTCTAATTTCCTTGTCACATCTGTATCTGATTCAAAGCTACTTCACTTTTGCTGGTTACAGTTTCCCTGCATGTACTTCCAGACGTTATCTTGAAAACTGGTCATCAAATCCTTAAATATGGGTTTAATCTTACTTCACTACTTACATGAAATGCTTTTAATTTAAAATGCTAACAGTGTGTGATGCTTTGTTTCTTAATACCTTTATTCTAAAGAAGAAAAACAACAAAACAGTTTTGAGATAAGCCAGTATTTTTAAAATAATTTTATTTTCAAGCATGGTTTAAGAGAGAATTTTAGGTGATTAGACACACATTTGAACACCTTGAAATAGTTTTCTTGAATCACTTATTCCTGAAAAAAAATTACTGACATGATATGAAACTGTACATGCATATGCACTCTGAAGCACTGGTTCAAAAAGTCATTTAAAGACATACTTAAATCTCATGAAATTGTTCAAACATGCTTTCTTGGATGAGAACTAGAGTGTATGACTAACTTTGCACCTACCTTAATCTTCTCATCTAGGTCTTATTTACCTTATTATGGAGAGTCAGTTTTTAATGATGAAAAGAAGTTAATTGGGTAGTTTGGGTTTAGGAGAAGGTACTGTGAGCCGTGTATCCCTTTTTCTCTTCTATCTGTATATATCATTTATGAATTTTATTGTAAACCCAGGATGTCAAACCTTTATTCGAACCACCACATAATTTTTTTCTATCAAATTTTTGAAGGTTTAGGTAATGCTCTGTGGCTTTGTCAAGCTTTTACAAAGATTTTCAGCTGCTCTGAGCTTTCCCGTTTAAATAGCCCATCATGTCCTGGGTGGTAAGAAGGTACTCCTGTCCCAGGCTGCAGCCATGGCAGGGAATAGGTGGCCTGTCGGTGGAAAGCCTTGGTGGAGCAGAGGTGGTGGTGAGAGCGGAAAATATCTGTTCTGTTGCCTTTACAGCAAAGGTGTTTGGGTTTTTTTCCACAAAAGTGCAGTGACAAGAACTGAACAGGGTGAAGCACCCTCTTCCATGGGAGGTGACCAGTGGTTAGTGCAAGCACATGGGCATGCTAGTCAGGCACACCTACCTGAGAGGAACAAAACTATCATCAGATTTCAGTGAGTTTGACGCTCCTGAGCGAAAGGTTAAATTGTTCTACTTGTGAAATAGTCCTGGAGGTTTATATGGCACAAAAATCTGTTTTGTGTGTGTCACAAAGTCACACAGTCAGGTGTGACTGAAGATGCCTGTAGTTACATGCTTTGGTCTCCTTTAATTAGCCAACATACAGTGCAAAAGGACAATCTTAACAGATCTAGATAAGAACCTGCTTTTGTGCTTGCTCTGGACATGTGACTTTCTGTGGCCTGAGTTTTCAGTTTGTGTTCATGAATGAAAATGGTCACTACAGTTGGCCATTCAAGGGGTATTTTGAGTTGATGTGTTTACTGTATTTCATTATTTTCATCAGTATATTGCTTTCTAGTTTTCGTGCCATTTTCGTTAGCTGTAAACTGAAATCTCAAAGTAAATCTGTCAGCACTAACTTCTGAAATGTTTTGGATACTCCTGCCCTTGTATTGTTTTTTGCTGCTCTTCATTGGGTATGTATTATACCTGAAAGGACAGTGTGTGACATACTTCTTCCTGCTATATGTACAAGGTACCAACACAAATACTGCTTGAAAAAACAGCCCTTTTCTTCATATGCAGGAGTAGAACAGGCAGTCTTTTTCCCTGCCTCAGAAAGTGGAGGCTTTATGGACTGATGTTGAACAAAAGTAATACAAGTGTTTATATAAAGAAAGTGGGACAAGAACATTGAGGTGTTAACGTCATTTGACAGTTGATTTAATCTGTGCTGCTCCAAAAGGGTTATCCCATGGGTGATGCTTTGCCACAGAGTCTCATATCCTTCTGCTAGAATTAAAACATACCAAACACATGATTGCACCCATTGTGAATGATAGCTCTGTAGCAGGATGAACTTACTAAGAACTAGCTGTTCAAAGAAAACCCACCAAAACGCCACCTCACCTCTCTTCCCTGCCTAGTAAGTACTCTTCCAGACTGGTCAGGGTAATGTGGATGATGGCATGGTTGAAAGAGCATCAGCAGTGGCTCATGAATGGGAACAGAAATGCAGGAGATGATGGCAAGCAGTTGTACAGATTTAGGTATCTCAGGTTAGTCGTGAAACTACAAAGTAAGGTCAGCGAAACAGGTTTTTATTTTACTTTTTCCCCTTATTATCCTTAATTAATACGCTTTTTGTAGGCAATGTGTTATAAGGATGTTCTGTGCAACAAAAATAAATTAATTTTCTTGTGAATTGTTCTCCGGGGCAGAATTCTGTTTTGATGAAAAATTTGATGAGGACAGTCTTGTGTTGCATCTTTTGAAAAATTTCATTATGGGTTTTTGTTTGATTTTGGATATAATTTTTAATTACAAGTTGCTTTTCATTAGTTGCATGCTCACTTTTCCCTTACATATTTTTCACCAACCTGATTTTTTTCATATTTAGCCTTAGTCCCTCCAATACATCTCTTTCATGCAATTTTTGAGGACTGGAAAATGGGC
>NW_020799097.1:12698170-12736032 GCF_003259725.1 Athene cunicularia
GGTGCTCCAGACCCTGCCCCAGCTCCGTTGCCCTTCTCTGGACACGCTCGAGTCATTCAATGGCCTTTTTGGAGTGAGGGGCCCAAAACTGAACTCAGGAATCGAGGGGCGGCCCCACCAGTGCCGAGTACAGGGGTCAGATCCCTTCCCTGTCCCTGCTGGCCACGCTATTGCTGACACAAGCCAGGATGCCATTGGCCTTCTTGGCCCCCTGGGCACACTGCTGGCTCCTGTTCAGCTGGCTGTCAATCACCCCCCCAGGTCCCTCTCTGACTGGCAGCTCTCCAGCCACTCCTCCCCAAGCCTGTAGCGCTGCTGGGGGTTGTTGTGGCCCAAGGGCAGCCCCCGGCATTTGGCCTCATTGAAACTCCCCCAGTTGGCCTCAGCCCATGGCTCCAGCCTGTCCAGGTCTCTCTGCAGAGCCTCCCTGCCCTCGAGCAGATCAACACTCCCACCCAACTGGGTGTCACCTGCAAACTGACTGAGGGTGCACTCAATCCCCTTGTCTAGATCATCAATAAAGATGTTAAACAGGAGTGGCCCCAAAACCGAGCCCTGGGGGACACCACTTGTGACCGGCCGCCAACCGGATTTAACTCCGTTCACCACAATTCTCTGGGCCCGGCCATCCAGACAGTTTTTCACCCAGCAAAGCGTGTGCCCATCCAAGCCACGAGCAGCCAGTTTCGTCAGGAGAATGCTGTGGGAATTGGTGTCAAAAGCCTTGCTAAAGTCAAGGTAAACAACATCCACAGCCTTTCCCTCATCCAATAAGCACTCTGTCATAGAAGGAGATCAGGTTTGTCAGGCAGGACCTGCCTTTCATAAACCCATGCTGACTGGGCCTGAGCATCTGGTTGTCCCTCATGTGTTGTGTGATGGTACTCAGGATGAGCTGCTCCAACAGCTTCCCGGGCACCGACGTCAAGCTAACAGGCCTGTAATTTCCCAGATCATCCTTCTGAACCTTCTTATAGATGGGCATCACGTTATCTGATTTCCAATCTGCTGGGACCTCCCTGGTCAGCCAGGATTGCAGGTAAATGATGGAAAGCAGCTTGGTGAGCACCCCAGCCAGCTCCTTCAGCACCCTCGGGTGTATCCCATCCAGTCCCATAGACTTGTGTATGTCTGGGTAATGCAGTACGTCACTGACTATATTCTCCTGGATTGTGGGAGTCTCTGTCTTCTGGCTGAGGAGGCTGGATTCCCTCAGTACAACTAGTCTTCATATTAAAGTCTCAGGCAAAGAAGGCATTAATCACCTGGGAACAGGAACACTTAGAAAAATTAAGTTTTCTCACCTACTTCAAAGTTGGGGTTTTTTTTCAAATTCTGCCTTGTGCTATATCTGAAAGTGGGAAAGAATCATGAAAGAAGTACGTTTCAAAATTTCACCTTCCAGCTGTTTTTTTTAATAGCAAATTTAATTTTTCCCTTTCCCTCCCCTTTCATGCAGCTGTCTGTATCATCAGTTGCAATTCTTATGACACTTTTTACTGGCATTGTTCTTTCTTCCAAACTGGGAACCAAGTTTCATAACTTGATGGTCATAATTGAAAAAGCTTGAATCCAGCATTAATTTCAGTTAATGTTGTATAGCAAAAGCAGTTCTGTATGCTCTCCGGCAATCATTTTAGAGTTAGGCAGTTACTCTGGATCTGTGTGAGAAGCACTTTGAAGATCCACTCTGTCCAGTCTTGAAAGCAACCAGGGACAGATGGGAACTGTGATATCTTCAGCGTGTGATATGGGGTGTTCTATACAGGTGAAAAAGCCTTTTCTTTGAGGTGAGATGCAAACTGTATGCATTCAGCCAAGTTAGTTTTTTAAGGTCTACTGAAATGTTTAAGTAAAGGAAAGTAATCTCTTAATTCCCAGAAAAGTGAACTGTATTTATGTTTTATACACTTGTATCTCAGTGTGGGTATTCTTAATCAAACTGCCATATATTGGATTTAATTATATCCCCCTTACTTACCTTAATTCCTCCTTAGCTCTCAACTCAAAAATAATATTTGGAAAGTGAGCGCATGGCAAGTCTTGAGAGTCTGTGGATTTCAGGATTTTATGAGCCTATAGTATCAATTCTCTTGAAATGGATTTTGTCAGTTCGAGAACCGTTCTGTGCTTTAGATGATGACCCTGTTTAAATTACCCACAGGTAAATGAATTCTGGGTATTTGAGGCTCTCTCCATAGTAGCTTACGGTGCTCTTTTTTGCAGAAAATCTATTGTCAAATTACTGCTGCCCATAGAGGGCCTTTTTCAGGTAAACAACTCCATATGAATTCTTTGAAATAATTTGAAGTTGAGGTAACAATTTATTTTGAACCTGAAGGACTGAAGTTTATAGATTATTGGGAGGAGATGTCATTAAGTGATACCTTCAGTCCCATCCTCTTCTCAGATACAAATACCTTTTGGAACACCAAACTCTCTTAACCTCAACCAGGTTCCTTTTTTTCCTAAATGTTAGCTAGGTGGGCATGTTACTGATCTTAATTTAATTCCCCGCATCTCCTAAAGAATAAAGGATGCTTATTTTCTAGGATTGCCCCCACCTCCAAAAGATTAATGAAATTTTCACTTATCGTTGTTCAGGTATGATTAAAAGTGTCTGTCAGAACATGTCTGGCAGCAGAGCAACTGCCCACTTCTTGTGTAATAGGATATTAATTAATACCCTTACTCCACAGGCAGCAAGGCTGGAGATGTAACCTGTATCCAGCTGAAGGGAGGCTAAACTCTTGTCCCCTGTGCTGCAGGGAGTGCCCCAAGCAAGAGGCTGCAGCTCAGTTGGTGAGAGGCTGTCCACTCCATGCCCGACACGGCGCTGCAGCCTGGCACTGCTATCCCTGGCACAGCACCGTGCCCATAGCAAGTATTAACAGCTTAGGGAGCTTCACTTTGTTCTAGCTAGTTTAGAAAGGATGAAATTCAAAATCCAGTATGGACTGCATAGGGTACTGGTTCTACCTAATACTGTTCTTTTTAATGTATGGGGTATAGCAGGTTTTGATACCCTCTAAAATGCATTATTCACTGTAGTTGTAATGGCTTTTTTCTAAGAACACAAACTAGCTTTTCAGCTACTTTTGTCCCAGATTAGAAGGGGAAAAATCACTGTCATGGTGAGAAACCTGAAATAGGACTTCAGCATTATACAGTAGAATATATGTACTGCTCTCTTTTTTTCCACCAGTCACAAAAGCAGAGCCTGTAAGACACCTTGTTTTATGCTCTATTCTTTTGCTAGGCTGTTGAGGCCAGGAAAGTGTGATGGTTTTTTGACAAATATGATTCCACATTCTCTGAAATGCAAGCACTAACCAGTTTCAGTGAGAATCTTCTTAACCTGCAACCAGTTTGACTGAGGGTGGAATAAAGTTCTGTGCTTTTGGTCTGCATTTCAGGTACAGAAAGGGTGTGTGGGTTGGAAGCACTTCTTTTTAGTACTGTCTTGTTATCTCTTCATGAAAATTAATTACTGGATATTGTTATACTTGATTTTGTATTGTTAAAGGCTTCACATCTATTCTTTTTATACTTAATCTTGTCCTATGAGTACTAACATCTTACCTACACAGCAGTTTCTGTGTTTTTTTCTAATGCATACTTTGTGAAGAATGAGGTAGATATAGATACCTTGTGCTGTTAAGGTGGGGTTTTTTTGAAACAAATGACAAGTATTTTTCAAAGAACAGTGATGATTTCCACCTTCACACCCCACCATGCACCTGAAATATGCATCCACAAATGATTGTAGCGGGTCCAGCTTTCTTCCTTTTTTCTTTAAATGAAGTCTGAAGCCTCATATGAGGCACGGAATAGACCGTGTGTAAAGGTGAAAGAGAGCATTTGCTCATGAAATGATTGAATTATCATATCCTGGTTATTTCTGATGAAGCCAACAGAATTGCATTTCTCTCCATAAATCTAAAATTTTTGCTTTCTAAATGAAAATTTGCTGGTAGAATCTATATATGGAAGAGTTAAGCCTGGTCTGACTCTTGAATTAATTTGATAGAGGATTCATTTAGTTGTCAGGTTTAGGGTTCACATTAGAAACATTTGGGCAAAGGGAGGTGAAAGGGTTTCATAGTTTGTCTTATTAAAGACAGAGTACTCTGAATGCTAGTCATGAGTGCTTTGAAAACTCAGACTTGAAATGCAGTAAGTCTGGTGATTATAGTAATTTATTATTGATAGGGCTTGCATTCAGTGTGTAATAGTGGCTATGGTTTTATAAATAAATGGGCTCAAATTGCTTCAGCAATGGGCTGGTTCTCTGGTGGTATGGGGATAAGAGGTGAGCACTGCTAGGCAGTGGTTCCACACTGTGATTCAGGAATGACATTTTATTTTACTCAAAACAGAGAAAAAAGACTTGGTATTGTTGGAATAGAAAACCAACTTTCAAAGCCCAAATCTGTCATGAAGAAGTCTGTGTTCCTTTTAGTTGTTGATGCTAGTATTGTTGTTGACAGCAAGATGAAATGTTTTTCAAAGTGATCAATTACAGGTATTTTAGCTGACCATTTTTTTCAAGATTGTCATGTAAAATCCCTTTTGTAACATGGCCATGGTTTTACCAGCACATCTGTTTGCATAACATATATATTTCATTAAATGCATGGGTTTTTTTAAAAAAAAAAAAAAAGCCTGAATCATTCTCCCTACCTTTATTTTCAAGCTAAACACTTTCAGCATAAATATAACTGCACCTGCAAATGCAAGCTAAGCCTGTTGCTCTGTAGCCTTTGCAGCTCTCTTTCTCTCCCTTCCCTTTCTTTCCCTTTTCCACCTACCTACTTTCCTTCTACTTCCCCAGGTGCTGGGATACTACAGAAAGCTCAGTGGGTTTCAAATATTCAACCTTCTTCCAACTTCCAAAAGATGAATTGGAAAAATCTAAAAAAGACTAATGATAAAGGGTGTTACTAAAGGCCACTTTTAGGTCCTAAAGTACTGAGCAGCCCATAGTGTTTACATTTCTATTAGGGGCTAATATTTTTTAAAAACAAATACATTGTAAATAGTAACATGGAAGTACCTTGTTAACCAAGCCAAGCTTCAGGTGACCTGAACATGCAAATTTTACACTCATGAACTGTACTAATAAATTACTATTTTATGTCTTAATATTTACTGAAAAATGTTATTTTAATTCACATTTAACTATTAAAATATAGATATGGATTTATAGGTGACTCCTACCTTCTTCCTACTCTGTTGTTATCTGGTATGTAACTGCTTAGCAAGATTATCACTTTCTTCATTAAACTTAGAACCGTTTACTGTTTTGTTTCTTTATCACAAAGTGACAGAGCCCTCACACCCTATATACCTGAAATTTCTTGCAGCTTGGGGAAAGAACCAGTCAGTAACACTATAAAATTATTGTGATTAGTAGGTCAGTTCAAGTCAGACACAGTTCAGCTGTGTCCCAGATGGAATTTTCCTGTTTGGAATAGTCTTTCCCTTTGGTGCTTAGTGGAATTTTTTAGTTACATGAAATATTTCGGATTTAAAACCCAGCTGAGTAAGCCCAGTTCATTTTTACTTTCACTTGTTCTGTCATTTAAATGAGATTAGGTAAAACTTCCAGAATAAAAGGAAAGTCAAATCAGTATTGTTTCATGTGCCCAGTCTCATGGGACAGATGGTGACATAGGAATATAGGAGAGATTTTAAGTATTGGTTGCTTCAGAGCTACGGACATGTAAATCTCAGTTATTTGTGCCTTGTTCGTTCAAGGTCCCTAGATAACTTGACACATTTAAACAAATTATCCTAACCTGAAACGTCATGGAGAGAATGCCTACTCTTTCCATACTCTCCAAGGTGAACTGGTTCATTTATTTTTAGTGGGGAGTGGGTAAATGAATCCCATACTGATACATGGGTGAAGAGTGAGAAGACTAAATAGAAAAAGTATTTTTAATAGTTCTTGTTCATTAATATAGAGATGTGTACTGTAGCTCTTCCTAATCAGTGAGTTTTGAACTGAAGGTACCTCATTGCTTTTAATTCAAACAAGTAGTCCTTAAGTCCTAAGATTGACCTTTGAAGTAAATTTTTGTCCATAAAAATTAAAATGCTGTCTTTACAAACCAATACAAATTTAAGAAGGAAAAAAACCCAAGCAAACAGAAGCAAAACCAGGTTATGTTTCTGTAGAAATCTGCTGGGACAATGTGATAGTTTCTACAAATACTGACTACAATTCTATATATAGGTCATCCAGTCTTTAGTCAGTGTCAGTCTTCTTTATGTTTTAAAGCAAAAGGAGGCATAAGATCTCTACCTTGTCTAATGTGTTGATGTCCTAGGGATAACATCACTCCCTGGTGTCACACTGCTGTGAAAATCCCATCAGATGGGATTTGAATGGGAAAATTGATCTACTTCCAGATGTCATTTCTCTGAACAATAAAGGTCTACAGGTTGACCTTTCAGGTCCACCCTGAAAACTGATCAGTGACAGAGCTGGATTTATTTTAGTAGCAGGAATGATCGGACATACATAAGAAAAATGTTTATTTTTAACAGTACTATATCTGTGTTTTACAAAAGGAGAAATAAATCACTCTTGTTAGGAAGCCTGGAGGAGAGTCAAAGTGGCATAATCTCCTACTGCTCCATCCACTGAAAGGCCTGATTTTATCCCCAAGCTGCAAGAAAAGTGAACAATTCTTTGTAATCAAGCTGTGGAACTCAAGAAAGAGAGGGACATTTTTACTAAAGGACTGATGCATTATCCTGTTTTCTAATAACATTGCTTTATGATACTGCTTCACTTTAAAATGATACATTTTGAGTAGAGGCATTATGAGCCAGAGATAGAAAAACTGTGCTTTTTCCTTCCTTGCTATAAAAAGCAGAAACTTGGATGTTAGCAGAATGGCAGTGCAGTATAATTGTGTATTTTAAAAGAACACATCAGAGTGGAGTTACACAGAGTCAAGCTGGATATAATGTTGTTAAGTAGAACTGAGTAATCTTGGCATTTGTACTGCAGCTACCTTTTGACTTTGTGCATTTTGCTTTTCTGTTTCTTAGATGCACAGCCCACAGATGGAGAACGGGAGGTATGGAATCAGATCAGTGCAGTTTTACAGGACTCGGAAAGTATGCTTGCAGACCTTCAGGCTTACAAAGGAGCTGGACAGGAAATTAGAGATGTATGTTGAAGTTAATGGCAGTTCTTTGGAAAAAAAATCAAATGTGTTCCTTCCTTCTGTTATGCATCCAAACACATTTGATGAAATTACATGAAGATTTTCATTAAAATTGTATTTAGAAAATACATTAGAGATTATGTGTAACATTGAATATAAAGTCCTACTGTGAAATCATTAAATGATGGCTATTTGACCTTCTTTGCAGTTTACTATTATTAATTAGTAATTATTTTTCACTTTTAAGAAACACCATTTCATATACCTCGTTTCATATATCTTATGGTAGAAGTCAATGTTAAGGACATGGAGGAAATAATACTCGGATGTCAGAAGTACACTGTGAAAAAAAGTTGAAAATAATTGTTCTTCTGTGTAAGTGAAATAATAAATTATAATTTTACATCCATTTATAAGACATCTTGTTCCATGAAAATGGTCCCAAAGCACAATTTTAGCATGAGCTCTTGGTCACTAAAGAACCTGAATGTGCTGAAGATTTCAAAAGCATCAAAACCTTTTAAAAAAAAAAACAAAAAAAAGGCAATTTCTGCAAACAGTAGTCATAACAAAAGGTCTTACCTAATGCTTCTATAAAAATTTTGCTCACCAAATAATATGTTAAAACCTATTTCTGTATGTCAGTGGTGCATTGGAATGAAGAATTCTAAATCAGTATGTTAGAGGGGGAGAGGGAAGGTGGAAAACATGGTATTTCTTTGGATTTGCTAATTTCCTATTCTGGTGCCATATAATTTCTTTTAATTGTTCTATTTTTACAATACTTACTTTCTAAAATAATGTAGTAGAAAAATTTAAAACCACCTTTTGCTTGTTATTCATATATTACAGTTCTTTACAGTAATGATTTCATTTCAGGCAATACAAAATCCCAATGATATCCAGTTGCAAGAAAAAGCATGGAATTCAGTATGTCCTCTGGTTGTAAGGCTGAAGCGCTTTTATGAGTTTTCACTCAGATTAGGTGAGCCCTGTTTTAGTATGTCTGTTTATTAGGCTACTTTATATATATAAAGAAATAGGAAGTTTCTTTTCCACAGTCTTTGAAAGGGTTATTATTCTTTCTGTTTGATATAAACAGACATTTAAGGCCAATTACATTTATCAAGGCATGTTTTTAATCTTTTTTTAATTATCTTTGATAATTTCAAAATTATCAAAATCTGTCTGTCACGTAACATACATCTGTGTTACCTAAATAGAATACAACCAAAGAACGTGATAAAACCGTATAAAGTTTTTCTCTGGTGCATGCCACTCTTCTGCACTTCACTGGTCCATTGTTCTAATGCCATTTATTTTTTGTAATTTGGATCCTTCAGAGTTTTAAAAGGAATGTAAACCAATAATATTTTGAGATGACATAAAAACAGGGATAATGGGGGGAAGGGTGTCAATAAACTCTTGCGAGGTGAAAAAATAGTTGGGCATGTTTTATGCTCACTATCATCCCTGCAAAAATGATGTAATTATTCCTTGAGTTAGGACTCTGGAAGAGAACCAGTGTGTGAAAAATGTATGTATGAAGTGGGAGAGCTCCTACTAGGGAATTTTTATACAACATCCTGCTTACTTTCACTTTTTGAGTTATGCTAGTAATTATAGCCATGGGAGCTGAATTACATTGCTGTCTGTGCCTAAGAGGACACTTCTAGTAACAGAGATGTCAGAATAATCTCTATACTGAGCTAATGGCTAATTGGAGAAGATGAAAGAGTTCGATATCTGAATGCAAGAAAAATGCTTTCTCTAGAATTTTCGATAGGGAGCCCAGATAAAGGGTAATAAAAAGGGAAGAGAGCTCAGTGATACAAAATGAAGAGGAAAATGTCAGAGAGCCTGAAGAGGCAGATGTCTTTGACTAATGTTTCTCATGGTAGAATAGTAAGAAAGAGCATTTCTGTTAGGCCTCTGCATGTTCCCAGTGTTCTGTCCCTTCAAACAGAGTATATTTATATATTTACTTAAAACTTTGTCATAATGTGGACTGAATATAATTTGTGCTTCTGATTTTTGTTCAGAGAAAGCCCTGCAGAGCTTACTGGAGTCCTTGACGTGCCCACCTTATACTCCAACTCAGCACCTGGAACGGGAACAGGCTCTAGCAAAAGAATTTGCAGAAATCTTACATTTTACTCTTCGTTTTGATGAACTTAAGGTTAATAAAGACTTTTAATACGTTCTGATTTTTCCCATGTATTTTGAACCGAAATTGATTATTTCCTATTGGTCTTCCTTGCAGATGAGAAACCCAGCAATCCAGAATGACTTCAGTTATTATAGGCGGACAATAAGTCGCAACAGAATAAACAACATGCATGTAAGAAAATATAATCTGATCTGCTGTTCACGTTGAGGTGTTTATCAGTATGCATTTATACCATTTGTGGTAATGTTTTTTTCTTTTGATTCGTTAGCTGTCAAGCTCTTTCCTTCACACCAGGAGTTAATCAGCAGTCCAGATGAAGTGATTAGAGTAGAACTATTCATGCAACAATCTTCTTGCTGACATGAGCATGTACTGTATCTTTTTCTTGATGCTGACAAGATTTTAAATAATTTTACTGACTATTTTTTCCTCATGTTTTCATCAGCTGGACATTGAGAATGAAGTAAACAATGAAATGGCAAATAGGATGTCCCTATTTTATGCAGAAGCCACACCAATGCTGAAAACACTCAGTAACGCAACTACGCATTTTGTATCAGAAGTAAGTAACAAGATAGAAAAGGTTTAAAGCAGACATTCTGTATTTTAATTTTACAAGATGGTTTACTGAACCTTGGCTGTTTTTAACCCTTCTAGAACAAAACATTACCAATTGAAAATACAACGGACTGTCTAAGTACTATGGCTAGTGTATGTAAAGTCATGTTGGAAACACCGTAAGTTTACCTTAAATCTTGTTTTTTCTTGCATGAGAGAATTTGTATTTTATTTTAAATAGCCACCTGGGGTAAACATAGGTTTTTTCCAAATTAATTCCTGTATGTGTGCCTTGGTTGTTACCACTTTTGTATACAAAGGATGATCTGGTATTAGAAAGCCTTGCCTCATATTTTAACCACCTTAAGATATTTTTCATGAATCAGCATTGAGTTTTGCTAGGGAGAGTTTATGTGGTCAGCCTGTATTTCAACAAAGGTTAAAAAACAAGTGTAATCTTACACACTCATAGGTTCTGTGTCTTGTCTAACCAGGACCACAACTACTCTCTTGATTGCCCAATGCTGCTCAGTTATTAGCACACTTAGAGTCAAGATTTTGGCTCTTCCAAGTAGTGCTTTGGCAAATGATACACAGGCACTATTTTGAGGATCATTTGAGTAGAACTTTTTTGGATGCAGCCATGTTATTCTGGGCATGAGAAAGTTCAGCTGTATAGGAACTGTAAATTTCATTCCTATCTAGTAGCATAGATATAGCCAGTGGGGCTCCTATTGTTTACTGTACATTTAGTTGAGTATATTTTAGGTTAGAGGTCTCTCTGAGTGGAAGACACATGCAAGGTAGAGTCAGGGTAGTTAGTTTTCCTGTCCCTGAATTACTTGTTCATGGTGCCATGTAAAGGGTAGAACTCTTGAGGTTATTATGATTGTTTCTGAAAATTCTGGAGAAGTATATATAGGAGGTGGGATTCATCTCACAATCTGCGACATCACAGAAGAGTAATTGAAAAGTAACTTTATGTGTCAGCTCATTGTTTGGCAAAAGTGGAGAAACAAAGTTATGAGTCATCTACTAGAAGATTATGTGATACTTTAGTTCTAATTGTGGCATAGTCAAGCATTTTCACATCAGACTGTCTGTAACCTTTAATCTGTTCATGTTATGATGCTGTATAAGAATAGAAATTGAAGTTATTATAAACTAAGAGGTAGTACAGTACAGATTTTAGTATTTTTAACGTTTAAGTGAAAAAAAATCAAGATTTATATTGAAAGTCAATGAATGATAGTAGACCAATCTATGTATTATCTACTAAAAATAATATTTATTAGAAAAAATGTGATAATTTCTGGTTTTCGGGATTTCTGTTTGCTGTATTTCCTGATGATGGTTTCGGGGATTAGAGACGATAACGACTGTCTTAACTCTGCCATGCATATTCTTATTTTGGAATTGAAAAAATCAAAGAACTCTCTGGAATTAGTTCAATCCAGTCCTATCTAGTAGGTCTCCACATTTCAGATGCTCAGTGAACCTGGGTTGTTGAAGTTGCCTATGGATTTAGAAGAGAGAGAGCAAGCAATTACTATGATCCACCTAGATGAAGCTCTGAATTTACCAGCTGGTGAAATTAGATCCCACTTAAATGTTAACTATTTCACCGTAGGAATTTAAGCAAAAATAGTAGCTTTCCTTTGAGGTCCTGATATGCTGTGTTTCTAAGGTTAAACAGAAGTGCAGTCAGTTTCCATAATATTTCACGAATTGTGGAAGTCTTCTGTGAAGTCATTCATCATAGACATTTTCCTGAAGTGAGGATCTGAACTGTGAATTGGGTATTGAAAGGGTTTACATATCCATTTGCTTTCTAACCACTGTTCTACATTGACAAGGACTTAGGCATTTCAGAGATCTTTACAATTTTACTAAGATGCATCTTCAATCTTAAAATGCAATTTTAGTTCAGATTTCATGCACTCATAGTCTAGTTTGCAAAATTGCCCAGTAAAAAGTCAAGACTTTATATCTTTTGTTCTGTTTTCCAGAGAGTACAGGAGTAGATTTACCAGTGAAGAGACCCTTATGTTCTGCATGAGAGTAATGGTGGGAGTTATTATTCTGTATGATCACGTTCATCCTGTGGGAGCTTTCTCAAAGACATCAAAGATTGATGTAAGAGTGACTTTTCTTTAATATTCTGTAGGTTTGAAAATACTAGTCTGCAGCTTTTTTTCAGCACAAGCTTATGATTTTGTATAGAACACTAATTATTTTTGAATGGCAAAATTTAGAATTTGTCTTCACCTGCGTACTTTAGTATATCAGCTTATTTGAAATTAAAATAAGGATCAGTCTTTGTTTGTTTGTATTTTCTTCCAGACATATATACTCATTTGTCTTAGTTTGCTTTCCTGCCAACTGTATGGTTACACTAAAATAATTTTGTATTACATCTACCCTGGAATATGTTCTATGGTCATAATTTTTTATTAATCATGTAATTTATTTATGCTAAAATGTTAATCTTTGGAAGTAGTTCTGTTTTAAATAAGCAGATATTCAGTATTGTCTCTGCTTTCTGAGATCTGAAATAGCAGAACTGTTACTGTAATGTTGATAATGAGCCTTCAGTTACAGCTTTGGCATGACCAGAGTGAAATCAACCTTACATTTTCATCTGAGATACTGCAAGCACACAGAAAAAAAGTACTCTTATTTTTGCTATGTTTTTTTACAAACCTAAATGTTATGTGCCATAACATATGAATCTGTAATGAATCTGTAATTCATGAAAAAAACTGCTGTCTCTCCCTTTATGAGAGCTTTCTTCGAAAGGAAAGAATAATATATATATATATTATTGAACTCCATGACACTGAGCCTTCATTAGCATCTTTTGTCTGCAGATATCAGTATTTTACCACATCTTATCTTTGGCTATGTTTTGCAGAGGGAAAGATATGTTGCAAAGAGGTGAATTGATTTGCTCAAGGTCATGCAGCAGATAGAGCCCAGAAATTGAATGCAGACTTCCTGACTGCTAATTCAGTCTCTTGCCTGCAGAGGCAACACAAGTAAAATTTTGATAATATCAAATATAAAGTGTGTGCTTTGTTTCACACATTTTTCCTAAAGCCCCATAATCTTACAGGAAGGTTAGCTAGATATGAATGGGAGGCAGGAGATGTATGACTCAGTTTTTTAAAATTAGTATATAGTCCCAAATCTTAATTTGCCTGATTAGTTTAATGATTCTTCTCTAATTGAAAAAAAAAAAAAATCTAATATCTCATATTATGAGTGTGTTTTGCTGTGAAAAGCAATTATTTTCTCCAAACTAGTCACTCTTGGGAACCATTTCAAGAGAATATTCAGGGACCATGGAACAAACCTTTCCTTACTCATTAAAGACCAGAGGTGGTATTGCAAGCTGTTAATTACAGGCTTCTATCTTGGGCATCCTAACAGCTCCTCTTTTTGGACTGTTTAGGGATTCTGTTTATAACAAAAATAGAAAAAGAATGTTTTGAATTTGTGTCTCCTTTGAATTTGTCTGATCTGATCTTATGGGGCATGTAAACTTGCACTGAATGATGTGGATATAGTCTTCAGTTTCTCTAGTTCAGAAAAAGTAACTGTGTCACTTGAAAAACACATGCTGCTACACTGCAGCAATTTAATCTGATCTGCTATTTGCAAAGATAGTTTTATCTTCCAGGTAGAAGTGAGTCAACTGAGCAGTGATCAGTGGCAGTTAGGCTGGTCATTGTGCAGGAGACTGATCAACATTTTCGAAATAATTTTTATTGGTAAATACACGGACCCTAACTTCAGTTAAGTATATCATCATCCACTTCCATAATAAGGCAGAGTTGCTCTTTAGCAGCAAAGAAAATACTGGCATGTAGGTTTAGCACTGTAATGTGACTTGGAAAATCAGAAGTTTAATATCTTGAGGCTGCCATGTCTTTATGTGTCATTTTAAATAAGATGGTATTAATCTAGACTGGGTAGCTATTAAATGTTTTCATAGCAATGGGAAAAAATAGGTACTTCTGAAACATGATTCACAGAATCACAGAATCACTGGATTTAACTCCATTCACCACAACTCTCTGGGCCCGGCCATCCAGCCAGTTTTTTACCCAGCAAAGCATGTGCCCATCCAAGCCACAAGCAGCCAGTTTCACCAGGAGAATGCTGTGGGAAACGGTGTCAAAGGCCTTGCTAAAGTCAAGGTAGACAACATCCACAGCCTTTCCCTCATCCAATAAGCAGGTTGCTCTGTCATAGAAGGAGATCAGGTTTGTCAGGCAGGACCTGCCTTTCATAAACCCATGCTGACTGGGCCTGAGCATCTGGTTGTCCCTCATGTGTTGTGTGATGGTACTCAGGATGAGCTGCTCCATCAGCTTCCCAAGTCAATCTGACAGGCCTGTAATTTCCTGGATCATCCTTCTGACCCTTCTTATAGATGGGCCAATTTCCAGTCTGTCGGGACCTCCCCGGTCAGCCAGGACTGCTGGTAAATGATGGAAAGCAGCTTGGTGAGCACCCCAGCCAGCTCCTTCAGCACCCTCGGGTGTATCCCATCCAGTCTCATAGACTTGTGTGTGTCTGTGTGATGCAGTAGGTCACTGACTATCTCCTCCTGGATTGTGGGGTGATCATTCTCCCAGTGTCTGTGTTCTGGCTGAGGAGGCTGGATTCCCTCAGTACAACTAGTTCTGCTATTAAAGACTGAGGCAAAGAAGGCATTAAGCACCTCAGCCTTCTCATCACTTGTTGCCATGTTTCCTCCTGCATCTAGCAGAGGATGGAGGCTCTCCCTGGTCTTTCTTTTGCTGCTCACATACTTATAGAAACATTTCTTGTTGTCCTTGACTGCTGAAGCCAGATTAATTTCCAGCTGGGCTTTAGCCCTTCTGATTTCTGCCCTGCATAGCCTCACAGCCTCTCTGTAATCACTGTGAGTGGCTAGCCCCTTCTTCCAAAGGCTGTAAACTCTCCTTTTCACCCTGAGTTGCAGCCAAAGGTCCCTGTTCAGCCAGGGTGGTCTTCTCTGTTGCCAGCTTCTCTTACAGCACCTTGGGACCGCCTGCTCCTGAGCCATTAACACTTACTTCTTGGAGTGCCCAGCCTTCCTGGACCCCTGGACCCGTCAGAACCATCTCCCAAGGGATCCTATCAAGCAGGTGCCCAAACAAGACAAAGTCAGCCCTTTGGAAGTCCAGGATGCCAGTTATGCTATCCCCTCTCCTGGCCTCTCTAAGAACAGAGAACCCCATTATTTCATGATCACTGTGCCCTAGTTGTCCTCCAGGTGCCACATCATCCACCAGTCCTTCTCTATTCACAAAGAGGAGATCCAGCAGGGTACCTTCTCCGGTCGGTTCTCTCACCAGCTGTGTCAGGAAGTTATCTGCCACACATTCCAGCAATCTCTGGGTCTGCTCTGCTGTGTTGTATTTCCAGCAGATGTCTGGGAAGTTAAAGCCTCCCTCAAGAACAAGGGCAAGCGATCGTGAGATGTCACCTAAGTGCCTATAGAATATTTCATCCACCTCTCTGTCCTGGGTGGGTGGCCTATAGTAGACTCCCACTACGACATCTGCCCTGTTGGCCTTCCCCCTGATTCTAACACAGAGACACTCCACCCTGTCTTCACTACACTTGCACTCAAAGCAATCGTAACAGTCCCTAACATACAGCACCGCCCCACCACCTCTCCTTCCTTGTCTGTCCCTCCTAAAGAGCTTGTAGCCATCAACTGGTGCACTCCAGTCATGGGAGACATCCCACCATGTTTCAGTGATAGCAGAAATTACATCATAATTTTCCTGTTGCATCATGGCTTCAAGCTCCTCCTGTTTTGTTACCCATGCTGCGATTCATTACATATGAAAATACATTCTGAACAGGTTAGAGGAATTTCTTGTTTTGCTCTGTTGACTACACAGGGAGTCTGTTTAGTGGATCAAATGAGTTCTACCTCTGCTTTCTCTGCTTCATTTCTGAGTTCAAATGTTCGTTCGTTCATTCGTTCAATGTGGTGTTTAAAATCAACGTCACAGACTTCCTATCTCAGATAAAATTTGTAACCACTAGTTAAGACACAGATCATAAGTTATCACCAATTAGGTTTACAACTAAAAATTGAATAGTGAAAAATACTTCCTTGTGTGCAGGCATAAAAATAAAAGTCAAAGTTGAAACATCTCTTCTGATACTTGCTGACAGCAATGATGCAGAACTTGCTGCCAAAACCTCTTTTTTTTAAGCTTATCTCAACTGTTCTTGATAATGTTTTTTTGTTGGAATCGGAGAAATCATGTGCAAGTTTATATACACTTTATATATAATTTACTATCTACAAATGCTTATTAAAGTAGAGGTTGTTTTCTCAAAAGTTAGATTTTTAACTTAAGATAATTTTTAATAAGGTACAATGCTTTATTGTGGCACATGAAGCAATATTAACACTCAGTAGGAAAAAACCCTATCTATGGTGAAATTCTTCCTTGTTTTCAGCTAGTACAATTCATATATTATTGTTCAATAGTGGCATGCTTCTGTTCCCAGATGAAGGGATGCATAAAAGTTTTAAAGGAACAACCACCTGACACTGTGGAAGGACTTCTGAATGCTCTCAGGTATGTGTGGAATAATTGTTTGTTCAGCCTTAACAAATTCCTCTTTGTTTTTCTTCCAATCTCTTTACATTTAAGACTTCCCACCTTAGAAGCTTGATTTATTAAGAAAATTGTCCATTAGGTTTGCATTCATCACCTGGGGTTTTCTTAAGTAATACTAATTTATTTCAAATCTGTTTCACTTTGATAAGCAATGGCTATCAATATTGGAAGTAATAATGTCCTTCTTCAGAGACCATTGAGGTTCATTTTATTGCCTAAACCAGCCATCTAAAAGGTAATCCATACATCAAAGGTAAACAGTGTATTTAAGCTAAAATTTGTTATATAAAGTACTCCAGCAGTTAGAACATTTTAGAAGCGAAGAGTAGAATTACTGTTTGTTAAACCCTTCATAGCTCCCTTCTCTCTTTCCCTCTTAAGATGACTGGGTTTTTTTTTTAAAAACAGCTTCAAGAAAATGGCAACCTAAATCCCAGTCCTGTAGCTAAGTGTTTAAGGTGCTGTCTTGGGAAGCAAGGCGTGTTGGTCTGACATTTCTCTGAAGCCGAGAAGCGAGCCTTAGTACCAAGTTTTTCAGAGCTGTATTGAATTCTCTAGCTGTTTAATGCTTGGATAGAATGAGAACTGCATCCATAACCACCTTCATATTTGCTTATCATGTCTTTTGAATTAAAATTGATGTGGAGCTAAATCCTACAGGTTTCAGGTATGTTTTGAGCTTATGTGATAATTGATCTCCTTACAAACATAAGCAGTGGAGAATGTTTGGGCTTAAATGGAAGAAACCTCTCTAAAGCTCTTCAGTCCTCGCAGGACATTTAAGAAAGCTGTTTAAAATTAGTCTTATAGATTATGCCAATATTCAATCTAGATTCCTAAATCCCTTTAGTATTTACCCTGTTTCTTATGTCTTTCCATGATTTTACCTATTTTGAGGCTTTTAACTGGAAAAGGAGAGATAATTTTGACCTAAAATTATGACAGTGTCATAGATGGATGGCAAACAGGATTTAGCCACAATTCTCCACCTATTAACAGGGAATAATTAACTGCAAGGGGTATGTCAAAGATAAAGAGCACCAGACTATCAGCACTTAAATTCCAGTAATCAGTGACTAGAGAGAGGAACATAGGTGTTCCTCCTTTGTGTAATAAAACTGCACTGTTTTAAAGATCGGCAGTGCGGTTTTCAGACTTTTATAATCCCTGTTCATTTTATAAAATACTGTTTTACCTTGTAATTTCTAGGTTCACTACAAAACACCTGAATGATGAATCCACTTCAAAGCAAATTCGAGCTATGCTGCAGTAGTATCCTGAGACAAGTAGATGTTTGTATTGATCACAGAAGATGTGTATGTTTACATAATTTAATACAGTTTGATGTTAATACTTGTGTGTATTTACGTAACCATTTTCTTCACATTGCTAAAAAACATGAATCTGTTCATAACCTGACTGACTTTATATAGTGCAGCCTAAGTTTTTATGCTAGCCTTTATCTTTTGACTTTTAAAATACTTTTTTACTTAAAAACTTCAGCTACAACAGTTTATCTGTACATTTTAATCCTTAAACACCTTCTCTATCAGAGAAGTAAGTAGTAGTAAAGACAAAAGTAATCAAATAAACTGAAATGTCAAATATACCACAGAAAAGGAACTTTAAAGAAGAAGGAAGTTAATATAAGAGAAAGTAAAATTAATTGGATATGTTTTAAGAACACATGCATTTTTTTCAGTTAGTTTTAGGATCTCATCAAGTTTGTATGAATATGAGAATACCTGAATGTTCATCACTCTCATAAACTATGTTGTCTTCCCTGTAATTAGTGGAGATCCACCCAATTTTAAGGATTGTGTGCTGGCTGACATCCAAAAATGTATTGGAAAGAGGTAGTTTTACCTTTTTTTTATAAAGTATAACCTGTACCTTTCAACAATGGAGGAACTTAATATCCTTTTTCAGATTCAATATAAATAGAAAATGTTGTTTTAAGACCATTGCTATATTTTGAAAATTCTGTATAATTTTGTTAGATTTAGAAAGGAAAGGGAAAATACTAATGCCTTTACTTAACTAGAATAGGTTTGTCAGTGTAAATATATTGTGATGAACGTTATCTCTCAGACAGCTCTACCTGGTAAGTAATTTTTTTTCTGATAAAAACTGGTATAAAGCAAAACACTCTTCTGTAACAGAAAACTTCCCTAGTGTCAAATTGGCTTCATCAAACTAGGGATAATATAAATAAGTTTTAAGAGCTGAGTCGTTCTTAGGCACTCCATCAAGTTCCTTGATAGTGTTATTCATTAGATGATTCAGAGTCAACACAAAAATATCTATCAGCTGACTGCTCTTCATTGGTTTTTGAGATGTGATTGATGCTTCAAGGACTTAACGTTCCTTGCTGAGTTGTTTGTTCTTACTTTATAGTAATTTTTCCAGTAAACGGAATAGAAATACTTTGCCAAAAGCAGCAAGTGCTCATGCTCTGTTAAGTGTGTCTTCTGGGTGGTCTGCAGTTGCTGTACATATTCTTGCAGAGGTCATGTTCTGAAACTGTGTTCTATTTTATGTAATTTGCTTGCATGCATGTGTGAAAACTCCAGTGCTTGTGCACAGATTCAGATTTGTATTTGCTTATTCCCATGTATGTAAATCAGGGTTTGTGTGCTCTCACTGGAATTTTCGTGCATATCACTTCTAAAACCTTAAGACTTTGAAGATGCATTAGGTCTGTTGAAACTCTGCTGCGTTGTGACAAATTGAGTCATTGAACTCAATCCTTAAACAGTATTAATATCAAGTTCTTTGGAGTAGGGATTGCCTTAGAGTTTATTTCTGAGCAGAACGACCACTATGAAGTTTCTCAAGTCTGATCAGAACCCATAGGTGCCAACATTATATGTGTTGTGATATGGACAACACCGCAACTCCAGCATTCATGTCACACATCTCCAATTCTAGCAGCAGATCACTATGTTGTTGTCAGGATCAGAATTAGAAATCACACTAGTTTTCTTTTTTCTTTCTCTGGAAGCAGTGATCACACTGCTTTTTCACAGTAGTAAATCCACTGTTTACAAGCTCCGTTTTTAATGGGGGGGGGACGGGGACGGGATGACACAGTTAAAAATGTATATTAGGGAGAATCCTGCTTTGTTCATAGCCACTTCCAGTTAGGTAAATCTAGATTGATGACAGGTCATTCTGTTGAGCTTTGGTAACTGAAGTTAATACACGCTTACCTGCAATTATTTGTCAGTGAAGTCTTTAAGTAGCCCAGAGGAAAGCTATTTGTCACTTGTATAATAAAAATGTAAACCTTAAAGCATTCTGTGAGTTGTCATGTGCTGTTTGCCTGTCACTGAATTTCTTTGCCTGCTTTGATGTTTTTGTACAGAAGTTTGTTTGAAATAATAAAAAGTTTGGTACAGTAAGCATTGGGACTGTCTGTATTTAGAGACAACATAAACAAGTTGAGAAATACTTCACTTAATGTTTTGGATCTGAGATATAGTAGATTCACCTTTATGTGTCTAGTTTATAGTTTATTTAAAACACATTTAAAGTCTTTCACTTGTATGCCACAACAATATAACCTCATGTCACTTAAACAATTAGTGGGGTTTTTTTGATGATTTTTGGCACTTGTCTGTCATCTTGACCAGGGGAAATTGTTGATACTATTTCACGGAAGTAAAGCATGAATCCCTTCTATGACTTTTGTATCTTCACATTAGTCATCTTAGGCTGTGGTGGCCATTTCAGGTTCCACTTATAATCAATAAGAGGATAATTCATTTAATCTTAAGGTAAGTGCAAATTAATTGCTCTCCAAAGAAGAGCTATATAGACTAATGGTCAGAGTTATTGAACTCCATTTTGTCAGTGTTTCTTCTTATTTTGACTTATCATTATGTAAGAATATATGTTTGTAGTATGATAAATATTTAAGCCTCATAATGACAGCACTTCAGAATGTGCATAAATGAGTGTGGCTAGTTTGGGTCAAAACAGCCCTAAAAAATTTGCTTGTTTTGTGGTGAAAGAAAATACTATTTTAGGGTTGTATGAATTTGAAAAACTAGAATTTGCTCCTGCAAACAAATGCATGGGTTTGAAAAATAATTTGACTTCTGCGCTTTCTGCTGCTGCTAGGCGGTTGTCACAAATGACAGTTACTGAAATTGTATTTACTGGTATGTGATAGACCACATCACTCAGATAAATTATTTAACGTTTTCCATGTCTACTAAACAGAGCAACAAAAATTCTTCTCTGTGTTGCTTTCTGTGTTGTTTTTCAGCTAAATTTAAACTGGAAGTAAGACATAAGTAGTATATAAGATGGCCTTGCATTCTTACATCTACTCTGAATTAAACAAAGTAGGACATAAATTCTTCATATGAAATGATCTCTCTTCCACCATTTACTTCTTGAGAAGTTTAATGAAATCAATATATTCCTACAAAAATACAGCGCCAATTAGGTGGATGCACATTTGAGAAATACTGCATCATTTTTTCAGGCCACATCTTGTTTTGGCCAAAAGCAGTACAGATTCTTGTCCTGTCCAATTCTCAGTCTGTCAGGGTTCCTCTGAGTAGCAGCAGTGACCATCTGGTGTATCAACAACTCCTCCCAGTTTTGTATCATCTACAAAATTGCTGAGGGTGAATTCTGTCCCACCTTCTGGGTCATTAATGGTGTTAAACAGTATCAGCCATGGAGGGGGTGTGGGGGGGTATGCCACTAGCAACTAGCCCCTAGATAGATTTTGTGCTGCTAATCACAGTCCCTTTGAGCCTGACAGTTCAGCCAGTGCTCAGTATACCTGAGAGTATACAGTATACCTGTTTATTTAATCTGTATTTCATCAGTTCGTCTATGAGGATGTTACGGGAGGCAGTGTGAAAAGCCTTGATAAAGATAAACAAGCCTTCAGTGACATCAGCCAGTGCTCTCAGCATTTATGCTGCATCCCATCAGGTCCCATAGATTTGTGTATATCCAGCTTGTTTAAATGTTCCCTAACCTGATCCTTCTCTACCAAGAGTAAATCTTCCTTGCCTCAGACCTTCTGTCCAGTCTCGGGCCTGGGATTCCCGAAGTCAAATCCTACAGTTAAAGACTAGAGCAAAGAAGGCACTAAGTTCCCTGGCCTTTTCTGCATTGTCACCAGGTCCCATACCCCATTTAGCAGCAAGCACACATTTTCCATAGCTTTCCTGTTGCTATTGATATACTTATAGAAGCCCATTTTGTTGGCTTTCACATCCTTCACCAGATTTAACTTCAGAATGGCTTTGGCTTTCCTAACCCCAACCATGCATGCTTAGACAGTGTATAAAGACAGTTCCTATTCTTCCTAGGTCTCTTGTCCCTGCTCTCAGTTCCTGCATGCTGCCTGTTTATGATTGAGTTTAATCAGGAGCTCTGTGTTCATCCATGGCTTCCTGCCATCTTCACTTGGTTTTGTGCTGTTCTTGAACTTGGAGGAGGTGATCCTTGAAAATAAGCCAGCTCTCCTGGCTTCTCTTCTCTCCAGGACTGTATCCCATGCAATTCTTCCAACCAGATCCCTGAACAAGCCAAATTATAATTCCCAAATTAAATCTTTCCTGTAAATCATCTTGCTGGCTGTATAGTCAGGAATATGCTTTTAAAATTGCATGTGTTCTAGGACTATTAGATGTGCATGATTCTATGAACATCAAAAGTCAAGAAATATGAAAACTTGCATATCCAGAAGTTTGCTGAGAGTTGCAAATAGTTGGATGAAGTGGGGGTTTTGTTGTTTGTTTTTTTTTTTCTTTAAAAAGTAGGACAGTAATTACTGTTCTCTTACCTCAGATGAATTCTCTAATGTAGAATTACAGAATCAGTTCATACTGTGAAGCAGATTAGATAACACAACAGAAGCCAATGAGCTAAAACAGTGACATAAATTTGATTTGCCAATAAGAGAATAAAACCCCTTTTGGCTAAAAAGCCAGTAGAGCAGATCTAGTATTTTAACTTAATAGTCTGTAATGCTTCCTTCTACAGACTAGTAAAGGTGAATTCGTGACTGCTACATAATCCAAATTCTGCAAACACAGAATTCTCTTTCACACCAGTTTGAGACAAACATAACAATTTATTTCACTAGAGCTGTTTCTGGTTGACATGGATGTAAACAATACCCTTTGTCTTTTCTCAGTTGTGGCCTTTGACCTAAGCTGTTTATTGCTGAACAAACTTGAGTCTTCTGCTAGTGCAGATCAATGATGTAATATGATAATCTTGCAGAGGTCTCTTCCACTTGACTTCTTTTAAATTAAAATGAACAGTGCAGTAGGTGTTCTAGAAAGTTAGCAAGTATATAGTTAAAAAGTAGACCAACCAAGTACTAATCCCCCATTTAAGAGGAAAATATATCATGGTTTTTCAACAGATCTTAATTTGGAGTCCAGCTAGATTTAATATAACTTTCTTGTCTTGGATATTTGCACTGTTGCCAATTAAATATGTAAATTTGGGTATTAGGAACTTGACATTTTAAAATTGCTAAAAGAACTTAAAAATTAGAATATTTCTATGTGGCTTGGATCAAAATTGTTATTACAGCTTGTGATTGTTCTCATTCTCATTCTGTGTCCACTTCAGTGAAATGGGTTAAAGAAGTTTTCCCTGGATTTTAGTGATATGTCAAACAATTACTCTTACTGCCTTTAGAATTGTGGAAGAGTTTGTCTGTCTTCTCTAGGCACACAAGAGAATTTGGAAGAGGACACTGGAAGATGATCAACCTCAACTGGTTTAGATCTTCCATTATAAAAAGAGAACAAAGCATGAGACTTGACATGGATGGAGTCACTCTGCAGTTCAGAAACTACCCTGTCCTGTGGGTTGTGTGACATGGCAATGTCTGAAGGTCAGGTCATGTCAGATGGGAAGTGAACTTCTTGAAGAACTTTGACCAAGAAAGGATTCTACCCACAATGAAGAAACTTGGCTCTTTACAGACATGATTTTAAAATACCACAGTAGGAGGAAGCTTAAGGGCTCTACTAACCTTACCTCCCTTTCTGTGGCAGCAGCACGGCACTGTGCAGAGCCTCAGCTTCCACTCCAGTTGCTGCCCGAGGACCCACCTCGGGCTGTAACCTCTGCTCTTTGATGCTTGGCTTTATCGAGTAACATAAAGCAGCGTGTGAGGGAATGCGACGTGGCTCACCTTGCCTCACCTGTATGCAGCCTCCGTCTGCTCATGTAAACAGAGTCTTCCCAGGGAATTCAGAGAGATGAGAACTGAACCTCATTTTGGTAACATTTCTGAAAAGGTTATTGAAAAAAGTTATTTTATACTGTTTTTTCAACAGTATTAATATTTGACAATTTTGGATATACCTGTAAATCTAATGGCAGGGGATTATATAATTTAATTTTTTCCACTGGAATTTTCTATTTGTGTCTTTATAAACTCATAATAAAGAAACGTCTGATGGTGAAATATGGTTGTTCCATGACCTTTTGTGTTTGATTTAGTTTAGGGTGGCTGGGGAAAAAAAAAAAAGTTAAAATCCATTTTATGTCTTTTTTTCCGTATTGCACACAATGCTGTGGTTGATTATAGGCACTTTAACTATTAAGCTCAGACTTAAATAGCATGCATCATCAGAGCTCAAAGGCTCTTTATTAGAAATCTTCCCAAACAAGATTACTTACAGTGGACTTGAATTAGATTTCTTAGATGAAATTAACTGAACTGGTATACATGGTCTTTGTTACTGAGGTACTGAGTATATCAATATATTGATATAAAATAATCTGAAAATTTTTAATTTGAAGAAAGAAAAGTTGTGTTATCTAGCCAACCTAATTAAAGGATTTTGTGGAGATTTTGATGTGTATCAGATGAAATGTACATATTTGTTCTTCTGATTACTTTTGGATTACACATACTCAGCTATACATTCATAATAATATCTGTGATATTTATACAAAGAAAGATTATTTGTAACTACTGACTTAGCCAATTCTTTGCAGCTGTGTTTTAAAGCTACAGGGTGAATGCCACATTTGTTTTACACAGCCTGTCAAAGTGACATTTGCTTTATTAAATTTGGAAGCTTAAAAAGATAATGAAGATTCCTTTTGTTCAGTGGTTTCACATTCACATTGAGACCCACTATTCTGATTATATGTTGTACAACTGTAATTACTTTAATTGAGATATGCAAATAAGACCAATTTTTTTTCTTTTTGTCATTCATGATATAATTGACCAGATTTTTAAATAATACAGTCCAGTGTAGGTTAAATCAAGTTAGCAGAAGCAGTGAAATGCATGCTATCTGAAAATTAAATTATTTTATTGAAAAATATTATTTCTGAGACAAGATAATTTTTCAAACAAGTATCAGTAGTCCTTCTTATTATATGTATTTTCCAAATAGAAACTGGGGGTTAACTGTTGCAGATACTGCCTGAGTTTGCAAGTAGTTTGAATCAAGAGTCATCATGTAACTGAGCTGAGAAAAGGCAAAACAGCTTTGGTAGAGTTTGACACAGATGCCCAAGACACTGATTACTGTTGGTGTTGGAAAATTTGAGATACTTCAATTCTTTCATACTTCTGAAATTTAAATTAAAAAAAAAAAAAAAAGTCTGTCCTCTTTGATCCCATGAACAATTTGAAATTCCATACTCAATAAAAATCAGCCAAAAAGACTAACAAGCAAACATTTGTGGGTTTTAGCCACAAAGTACAGGTAGTAGTGGGGCCATTTTTATGTAAAACAACAAGCCTGTGAAATAGCAGGATTTTGACCTCATGGAAAATCAGTCTGGGATTTTGTGTGTATTTGGAAAGTTCATTTCTCCTCGGGTGTTCATTCAATTGTATCACAACTGTATTAGAAACTTCTGCTGGAAGAATTCCCTGGGACATCTTTTATTCACTTCATGGGTCAAGAAGCATAAAAATGAAAGATAGCATTCTAGACTTTGCAGTCACGGGTCATTTGCCTCCCTGATCTTGAAAGCAGAATGAAAATAATTCATGGTCGTAGTACTGGCATTGGAGCAGCTAAAAGGACATCCTCTCACCTTCTTTTTAATGTCATTAATTTTAGGGGGCTTTAATCATCTCTTTTCAAAATTATAAAATATATTTTTGCCTCCATTTGAAATAGATTAATTCTTCCACAGCTTTGTTCATCTTGAGCTAATGTGCTGTTTGAAACATAGACTTTTGAGTCCTGCCTGCCACAGACATCTTGAAAATACAGATGGCAGGTGTTAAAACCTTAATTTTCATTTGACACCACTTGCAACAGCTATGGGCTTTGCCTGAGACAGTAAACTACGTTCTATATGCAGTCCTTCAAAGAGTATGGAGAGACAGACCTCTAAAGACTCTCATTCTTTCTTCATCTCTTATGTTAGAATGGACTGAAATGCCTCAGTGTCTCCACTGTAGACTGTGGAGATCCTGGATTATTACCTTGGACAAAATGTCAACTCTTACACTGATCCTCAGGAGAGGCAACTAAGCGTCTGAGTGTTCCCAGTATCCGAAAGATTTTGCTTTGACCGGTGTCTAGTGCTGTCCTGTGCTGGGATTTCTGCAACAGGAAAAGAGAGGCAACACAAGCAGCAATACAAAAAAAAAAAAAAAAAACCCAAACCAAAAACTACTTGGGTTTCATTCTCATTTAGTTTTTATTTGAGGATCTGATTCAAAGCTTGTTCAAGTCATTAGCCTTCAAATTGCCAAGCTGAAAACAAACCAAAAAAAACCCCAAACTAAACATCTTCATTTTTACGAGTTATAACTTTTTTCCATGTGCTCTAATAAATCATCTTGTCTGTGTAGTAGCACTCTGCTACCTGATGGCATCACCAGCGATGCTAATTTCCACAACAGGGTTCAGCAGTTCAACCTTACTGGATTACTAGGAAGTCCTTTTGACTTTCTCTGGCCTCTTCCATCTGTATAACATCTTCTAAATATCAAGTTTTAAGATATGTTACCTTAAATTTGTGAAAACATGGATTTCGTGCTCTGCCAAAGTTACCTAGAATTTTCTTAGTAACATCCGGGTGTGAATCTGCAAACTCATTGTACATTGTAATTACAACGATCTTCATAGTTATTTTTTATTACTATAAATAACTGTTCAATTAGAAATATTCAACAGATACTCAAAGCATTTACATCAGCAACAGTATGCAACAACTCATAAAAACCCACTAACTAATATTATATGTTATTATATTCTGGGGAGTTGCGTTTTAAAATAAATGTCTTCCCCATTTTATGCCCATTCTTGTGTTTGCTTTCTTTGCGATGTAAGGCGTGTTTGCTGATAGGATGACATCGAAGTGTGCATTCTAGAGCATGCAGAGGATCTGCTCCTGAAACCACTCCAAAAGTTTTGCTCATCCAAGCAAAGAATAATAAACATTCCCCTCAGCTGGAGAGCTCAGAATCAGAACAAAGCATTGAAAGCACTTTCAAAGACATCTTGATATTTTGCATTTGAATCCGTTGAAGAAAATTACAAAAATTACTGATGGGCAAACAACTAATACAGAAGAATACAAATTTGAGATTCAACTTCAACTGCATTCAGTAGAAAGACTGCATGAATCTTGGCTGATGGGACCAGGTTTAAACTGACTTTTAATGATTATTTTGAAGACAGGTCAAAAGCAAGTAAAGTAATAGCTTTTTCTAATTTAAAGTTTATTGTGATGATATGAGTGGAAATTTGAGTAAAGCTGAGAGACAGGGTCATTTACCAAGACTGAATTTGGTTTAAATGTTTGTATTCTTCCTTGAGTTAGATTTGGTTACTATAAATTCTTTTGACCTGCAAACTTTCTGTCAACCATGGGTAAAATAGTCGTTATTGGCATAACCCTGCTAATATAGGCGTCCTAGACATAAAAACTAGCTTTTTATCACAGATATGGTATGTTGCATAAGGTAAAAGTCTTTAATGTGCTATTTATACATCATGAAATCCAAGAAAGGACAGAATTTGGCCCTTAATCTTATTAGGCATCTTAATTTTTCTTGGAAATTTCTCCTTTATTACCAGCTACTCTGGCAACTTTTTTTTCCTGTACTTGTATTCCATCGAATCTTTTTTACTTCTGGTCAGATCTGCTTTTGTCTTATAGGGAAAGAAAATAAAAAGACCACTCTGTTATCTCAGATTTCAGTTAAGTCTAACGTATATTTGCTTAAGGGTAAAAGAGGTTGAAGGAAAAAGGGAAATGTCAAAAATGAGTAATAAATGGCATATAAACAGAATCAGATTTTCTGTGATATGTTACCCCTGATAAACTTGATAATGTTTCCCAAATGTGTTGCCTTGGTTCAGATCCAAATCTACTGGTCAGGTTTTATGTGCTATTTTTAATTTTACGGCTTAGAAAACTTTACATCATCTTGTAGGAATTCCCTCCTACTGCATAACTGAATCTAGTTATTTGTAGGTTAAAATTCATCTTAATATAGATTCATATAAAACATGTGTTACCACAGAGGCAGCAAAAAGACGGTTCTGGGTGGGTAAAACAGGCCGGATTTGCAAGGAAACTCTTTTTTCTTTTTAATGAAATATGTTTTCCTTTGAGGTCACTCCACCGTTTGATATTGTAGACTCCAAGGTCTTTCCATTCAGTAAACTTTCCTTGCCCTTTAAACAGTGAAATCAGAATGTGAGAGGCAAATACAAACAACTAAGGACAGGGGGACCTGGAAGTGTTTAGGATTGACAAAAAGCCTCTAGAACTAAGCCTCTAGAACTAATGAAATCAAGAGATACTGCAAAGCAATTCAGCTCTTTGGAATACTTAAAAGCAGAAATTGTCTCCTGTAGGTATTTTTGCACTGACTTAGTGCAGTTACTCTACTCTAGATTGATAATAGTGGAGATATTTTTAGAGAAGGCATCTTTCTCAACATAAAATATTAAAGATATGAAAACATTCAGGTGGACTCAGAAAAGAAAGGAATGATGCTTCCAGTGGCACACGACAATGAATGCTGATATGAGAAAACAACCCTAGTAATGGAAAAACTTTGTAGTGTTACTTGCTGATCAGTCCGTTAGCATTTTTTCACCATTATCCCATGACAAGTAGTAGATACGCTGCAAGTCCTTAAATAGGGAGTTCATGCTTCAGTGCCCCAGCCTTACCTAAATTTAATATTTTGGAGCAGTTGAGCCTGATGGACTTCATCGTAAGGTATTTGATTAATTCGATTAAGTTATTTGATGAACTGGCTTAGAACAGACTAGCTATATATGGTTACTTCTAAAGGGGAGGTGAGACGAGTGCCTGCTCTTAAAAATCAGGAATGGATGTGAAAATAAGAGCCAAGTTATCTAATGGGCCATGTGAGACCATGTCGTAGCAGTGTAGTTTCCTCAATAGAGAGGAAGCGGTAGCAAAGAGGCAGTAGTATCATTTGCCTCTGTGAGGCTTTTGATACTATCCCACACTCATTGCCTTTAAGCATCTAAAGAATGTGGTCTAGGTAAATCTGTTACAGGGTGAATAAAAGACATTCTTGAACACAGACACTCCAGCTGTACATTGGGCCGGGACACAGGTGTGAGCCTCGGTGTCTGGCATGCTTCAGTCCCACCCCATACCCCAGTACCCAAGAAAATCCACCTGCAGCTAAAGCCTTTGCTCTGTCAGTTGTGACAATGCTGTTTTGGAGGCAGAGAAAGAGTAAGGTTATGGTTGTAGCCAGGTTACGCCAGTTAGCCCACCAGCCAGATACTAGACCTGTTCAATTCATTAGTAGCATGTCACCTTTTTATGTAGGCACTTCAAATCTTATTCCAGATTACTGTGGTTCAGGGAGACAGAGGTGGGGGGAAAAAAATGGTTCTTCAGACATTTTTTTTTTTGGTACTACATTGTACCTTTGCTGTAGTTATTCCTCTAAATAAACACCAAAATATGTTCATTTTTATTAAAGAAATTATTCAACTTCATTAAGTGGTTTTATATAAAACTGTAGCCGGCTGATGAAATACCAACTCTGACATGCAATCTAAAATAGGGACTTATATGTCATTTCTCATTGCCTGCCGAAACCCTATAATTTATTTATAATGTAAGAATTTATCCTGACGGAAGTTTGTGAACATTAAGACAAAATGCTAACATTCTAACACTAATATTTTTAAGCTTCAGTGGAAATTAATGGATAAGATATCCTTGTGTTGAGTCTCTCTAGGAAAGACACCTTTTCGCTTTTGTTTACCAGTTCGTGTAAGAGGGATAATTATACAAGGCTAAATCATTCAATCAGTGGATTGCATGAGTACACTGGAGTCAGAGTTCACACTTAGGTTTTTTTCCCCTTATTTGAGTGCCCTTTAAGAGTGGTTTGCTAAAGCCATGAATTATAATTAATATAATATGAGAAAGGTGAAGTGCAGCAAAATTGAATATGGCACTCTTATTCCTGCTATATAATTATTATCAGCAGATAGTCAAATTAGTGAGAAAAGAACAACAGAAAATCTAATAGTTACAATGATGGATTTAATAACCATGAGTGCCAAACCACAGCTGCATTTTGTGAACCATTCTTGATCTTACCTGGGGAAGAAAAGACCCTTCTCTCTCTTCAGCATATCTTGTTGAGCACAATGTTTTGGAAGCAAACTTAAATGCAGTTTTACACGTTTTGTTTTTTCATCAGTCTTTTTTTTTTATGTATGCCTGTAGAGTAAAACCAGGGGTGTGTGAGTTATTGCTGACATAGGCTAAATGCTGAGCCATGGATTTCCCCATGCTGTGGTTCACTTGGCTGTCAGAAGCTGAGGGTCTTGGGATCTGTTAGAGCAGCTCCCGGTTCCTGGCCAGGGTTGACATAAAGATGTGTTCCTGTGGGCTGCAGGCTGGTTTCGGAGAGAGATACTGTTTGTGGGCCAAGTGATGTGAGTCTGAGCTCTGCTACGTCCTGCGAAGAGGCCAAAGAAGGAAGCAGAACACAGCAACAGTAAGAATAAAAAGAGGAAAATTGGGCTGTGTATAGGATTGGGGGGAAAAAAAGTCAGCAAAAGCTATGAGTAAGTTAGAAGAAAGAACAATACAGCTTTATACAAACCACACTTCATGGAGAATGATGTGTGCATGGCTCAGAAGAAGGGTTTCCTCACTCAGACGCCTATGTAAACATGGCTTAGGAGCCCGAGTCCCTTCTGCATATTGTTTATATTCTAGTGTAATTCCATTAGTTCAAATTATATCAGAAGGTAATTCTTTAAAAAAAAAAAAAAAAAAAAGCTTTCCTTTAGGTGTTAGGAAAATAAATTATCCCTCTGGTAAAAGCCTAAGAAAAGAAATCTCACATGTTAGATATACATGATACTGCTCCATTCATAGTGAGAAGGTAATGAGGGCAATATAGAAACTATATAGGCCTTGTACCCTGTTGAAGTATAGAAGGGCCCAGGTACATAGGATGACTGTCTATAAAAGCAAATTAATATAAAGCCCAAATATAAGAGAGAATGTTATCCAGAATAAGGCAGCTGAGATCTCTGGTGAGCTGAACCCTTCCACAAGATTTCCACCTGAGTAAGAATGAGTTGAAGACTGAGGAAAGACCTCAGCGTTGGATTTAACTGTGGATATACAACATGAGAGACATGAAGCCTTCTAACCATATTATTTAGGTTGTGATTTTCACTTGTGAGAGCAGATTTTTTTTGTTTTGTCTCCGACCTTGTTTGAAAAGGCAGAAACTGGAGGCTGTAGGTGAAACATTTGTAGGGCACAAGGATTCCTGTAGATGTTATCTGCAGTAATCATTGGAAGCAGGTTGAGTATCAGTTCACTGACTTGTTGAACAGCTTTTTCTCTGGTTTGCCCTAATACTTAATCATAACCAAACTGGAAGGGCAACCCAAAATTCGCATAGGTAGCACAGAGGCACAGGATCAACATGGTGCACTCAGAAGTCAGTGTGGAAATAAAACCAATTTCAAAGGGGGAACTGCAGTATTGTAATCCACCTACAATGGCTATTTATATTACTTAAGTACAGTACTTTGCTCCTATCCTATTTAATCCTATTTTCAGTGCATTTCCCATTTGTCAAGGTTATTTTGAACTCTATTTCTGGCCTTCAGCATATTATTGGGATGCAATTGCAGGGTCCCTTTACAATGTCTGTGGCTGAAAAGGGCATCTCCTCCACCCACCCCCAATTCTGTTTACTCATTCCCACCCCATTCCTTGTTCTGAGACATGTCACTCCTCAGTCTACAATATGCAGTTGAAAACTAGCCCTTTTGGAGGTTTTTCGTCACATTAATTACAACTGCTATGTCAATGATTGTGTCTGAGGGAAAGAATAGCCTGGGGAGAGGGGACCATTTTTCAGTAGCAAGCTGTACCTGAGTCTTTTTGTTGCATTCTCAGTCCTTCCCACATTGGTATTATCTACAAATGTAATTAAACTATTCTGTAGCCCATTGTCCATGACTTTTATAAATATGTTGAAGAACACTGAGCATTAGAACAGGCCTTTGCAAATCATTTTATACATACCTTCCTTCTGGCAGTGAACTACTGATGACTCCTAAGTATGTTTTTCCTTTTTGAGATTCATTTAAGTGAATTATTTTGGATTAACCTGGATTTTAGGTGGGGGGGTGTTAATTTTTATAAGCAGGTTTGTCTATACAACCATGTTCATTCTAAATTGATAGTCTGTAAGGTCTCTACTAGATAATTGGATTTAAATAAATACTTCCCCTTGAACATCCAGACATTACAATAAAGAGGTAGTTCTTAAGCCTTCACTCCTATCTGGAATTAATGCTCCTGATATGGACAGGTATTGGATGTGCCTGGACAGGGGTTTTATAGATGCAGAGATTTTTTATCAAGAAATTGTACCAAATACGAGGAATGTATTACTTCATCAGTCTTCAAGGAATCTTTGTCTAATTTTTAGGAACTCTTTCTTCACATCACATCAAACCATTTCCTGAAATGGCACAAATCAGAGTAGCTCTATGTAATGAACAACTCTAATTTATCCAAGTAGAAGATGTGACCTTACCAAGTACTGCATTCTGAGGCAAAATACTGTCACTTTATACGTGAACACTGTTTAACTGTGTTGTCTGTGTAGAAAGACAGAATCCTATTTTTGGTGTTCTGTTACAAAACAATTTTTTTTAAAAAGTCAAAAATAGCAGAAGACAGAGAAGATTTCAGTGTGAGTTGAGGATAAAAGGCAATTTTTGCCTAATAGAGAGACCACAGCACCTACAGAAATGCCAACACAAGAAGCAATGATGACTGGGACCCCTGGGCATCAGCAGCATCTTCATCAGTGCCAGGAAAGGAAAGCAATTTGCAAATTATAAAGAATCTGCAGGATGGGCTTGAGTTGTATTATTTTTGTGCAAAGCATGGGGGATTTCAGATTGCAGTGGTCTCTGTGGTCAAGTGTTAGGTGCTGCAAACTTAAGGTGTGCTCACACCCTCTGTGGTCTGGTCCTCAGAGTAAGAATGGTAAAATAAGGGATGGGTACACTGCACTGAGTTCCCAAACAGGAATATATTTTCATCATTATGTCCTATTCCACCAGTCTTTGCCAGGGTGTACAATAGGGCTCTTCTGCTTCTGGAAGTTTTATCATTCTGATTACAAAGAACTGCAATAGCACGTCCTTGCCACTCTTTTGAAGAGAGAAGGAAGAAAGGGAATTTATCTGGCTGTGATGGATTTTTTTGTTCAATTCTCAAATTAAAAACGTTAAACAAAAAAATAGCAGGAGGTGGATGAGAGAGATGCACAGCAACTTCACTACAAGAAAACAAGGCTTTTACCTGAGGAGACCCTGGTTTTGAAGGGAAGAGAGCTTACGTGTATGAGTGTGAGCCAAGCTATGATCTTTGACATGTTTTATTTTTCAAGCACAGACATAGCCTGAGGTCATCAGACATACATTTCCCACTTCCCTAATATCCAATCTGCAGATTAAGTCGAGTAAACGTGAGCTGCATTTACCTCTTCTCTTGCAAATGAGACGTATGTGTGGTGGGGGCAGGATGGTTGTGGCTTTTTTTGCAAACACAGTAGCCCAGAGCTGGATCTAAGATGAGGGTGAGTTGATTGCAAGGTTTGCATCCATATTTCACCAGGCCGCATGGTAATAACTAAACTATATATTTGCATTATTTTTTTAATTTATTAGATCAGGGGAATGGAGTTTTTGAAGCAATTCTCTCGCCCATGTAGTGAGCTGTCTTGGAGCACACGAAGTGACTCCTTTCCCCTGACACTAAACCAGGAGATGTGCTCCAGAAGTTCATTTCACAGCTCTATGTGCAGATGAGCATTCAGTCCATGAATAGATCTGCCCTTAAGTAAAACCTCTAAAATACACATACAGGGGGTATCAGGTCCTCAGCACCAACAGTTTTGCTCTATAGATCCATTTCACAACTTCTTAAATTTGACATAACCCAAATGATGATCAGTTAATAATTTATTTTTTTTTTTACTTCATGCTTTGGCTCTGTTTAGTACAGACATTATGATGAGGAAAGGGCCAAATTCATTGTTATTTAATTATATATTAAGTGTCAGAGCTTTAGTATACACTTCCTTATTGTAATGCTGTTTACCACAGTGAGTAGGACATGGTGGTAAAAGGTTTCCCAGCAATCACAAGAAGACGTAACTTGCATCAATATTGACCTTAAGAAAACATTTGTATCAAGCTGACCAGAGCTCTTGCATCTCAAATAGGAACCAGAAAAAAGAAGCCTTGCAAAAAACTAAACCAAAAACTAACAAAGACCATCTTTCCTCCAACAAACTGAACTCCTGCCTGTGAACATCAGTTAGTATAGCACACTGGTGTGTAGCTCCTTACTTCAAACATAATTTGAGAAAAATAATCTTCCCTTTTAAAACCCTACTGTTCCAGTGTTGCATAATAAAACATAATCCAGACGTCCCGTAAAAATTAGAATTCTAGAAAAGCAAACAGAATTTTTGCATGTGTGTTGAGAGGCACTCCATTGGAGATTATTTCATCCATGTAACTGAGTTGGGATCCAGTTCAGGATGAGCATCCCAAGGTACCAAGAGTAACTGGAGAAAATAAATTTCTCTTTCCACTTTTTCCCATGTTCATTTTCTTGTTCCTAGGAGTTGCTTGTAATAATTTCCAAGTGTGGGAGCCTGATAAAGTGAAACAATTGAGAAGTTTTTTGCTGTCAGCAGCAACCTGATCTACTTCTGCTTTATTAGCATTATGCAGGATAATTTCTTGCAGAATTGTGTAGGCTTTCTTAGGAGTATTTCTGACAAACCCTGCTGGAAATTGGTTTCATCATGAGATAAAGCTCTTTTCCAAATTCTGTACTGTATGTTCTCTGTCAGAAATATTTAACAGAGAATTATAATCTCATTAGGCAATCTTAGTAAATGAAAATTAATATATGTGTATAGAAATTGCTCATAACAATGTTTTTCTTTAGTAAGAACAGTAGGGAACAAGTTGAAGTTTCATCACATGGACAGGGACTGTATATAGAAGGATCAGATACGGTAATTTATGGAAACATATTATTAGGGCAATTTAAAATAAATATTGTGACACAGCTAACTTTTATCAGTGCAGACAGCCAAACATTAATGGCACAATTTCATAAAATACAGTAGCATTCCTTGGTAAATGGGATAACTGTTGCACAATTCCCCTATGTGAATAGTTTCATTAAAATCATCAGAAACACATGTATGACAAAGCAAGCAGCCTTTTAATTTTAATTTAAGATTTTGACTATGCCCAGCAGAGCTTCTCTGAGTCACAGTGAGGAGAGGTATTCCCAGGATCTCTATTCAGCTTTATTCACCCATCCAATTCTCTGGAGTTCTTATGCCTGCTGGAAATGTCAAGATCACATGTGATTTCAAAGCAAAACTTATGTGCTTGCAAAGAGTTGTGCTTCACCACCCCTACAGCCTTCTCAAAGCAGGTCTCAGGAATGCAGAAATCACAGCACCAGAAAGTGAGCAAGTTAAAGGGGGGTGCAGGAGGGAATCTGTAAGGTAATAGAGAACTTTGCCTGGGTCTCAAAACCATCTTTATTCACTAATCACAATAAAATAAAAAAATGTTTAAACCATTCATTGATTAGAACCACTCCTACTTTCTGCAAAGGATCACAGAAAAATTTTCATAAATACCACCAGTTCATGCCTTAAACTGAGCAGAAGAGAGTGTTTTTATCAACCAAATTCATCTAACAGCATGGTGGAAATGCCAGGAACGGTTTGAGATCAGGCACAAGCCTTACTGGCAATGTGAAGTCATCTATTGCAAGTTATAGAAATAAAAGAATTGGGGTTTGGGGAGTTTTGGGTTTTGGTGTGTTGGGTTTTTTTGTTGTTGTTTTGTTTGGTTTTTTTTCTTAGTCCATATGGCTTGCAGATGGATTATTCAATGAGAAGAGTAACATTTGGTACACAATGCCAACCAGAGCTTGAATTTTTTGAAGGCCTCTCTAACATTGTATCAAATCCAATTTTTTGTAATTTAAAATAGTAGTATCGCTACCTAAAATGCACTGCTTTTTAAAATTATCTGTTTATGTGCTGACAAAATCTAAATAAAATCTGTTCATCAGCAATATGAAGAGCTTCAACAGGTCTGTGTGTTTTGTGTGGTCAGGAAATTTCCAGTCTTAAGAAGGAAAACAATCCAAAAGCTGATAATCAGGTTTACTTTTTTACCTCTGAAAGCCGCAGCAGTTCACCTCAACTTTCTATCTTGTTGCTTTTCCAGTCCATCTAGCTGTCATTTATATTAATGCTTTCTCGTTCAGCATCATAGTATTATTCAGCTTAATGGCATTGCTCCTGAAGTCTGAATTTATAAAACTGTCAACTACATAACACTGTGGACTCAAAGGCCTCTATATTAATCAGTTCTGATGCATTTCGCTAAAGTGTTAGCTTTTGTGTATTGACTAGCAACATAGGCAGTATGGACACATCAATCAAGGTCTAACAGGAGCAAGCTCAGATGGTTTCTCGTTGCTTCTCCAAGCTCCTTTTCATGTCTCTGAATCATCACCTACAGGTGCAACGACTCCGCATTAAAGACAAATATTTAGTCCTCTGTGATTTATCCCTGAAGTACAAAAAAACCCCCAAAATTAGCTGTGCTCAATAACTGCATTTGCAGGGAAAGCACACCTTTATGTTGATGCATTAAAAAGCTCATGGATGTGATATTTCTATCCTGTGTTAATGATAACAGATATAAATATTCTAAATTTTGGACACATAACCGACCCTCCATTAAATACAGCCCTTTTAAAGATCACTCATTCTTACCCCCTTCCAAGCCCAATTATTTACATTATTATCTCTTTTACAGTATTGGTACTTAGTCCTTCATGATTCTGTTTGTCTTGTTATCTAAAATATAATAGAGAGTGAAAAAATCGAGGTTAAACTGCAGGGAATTTTCTGCTTTCTAATAAGAGATCTTTTTTTAGCTGACGAAGTGGCACTACTGCTGTGCTACCAGAAGTTTTAAAGCATAATTTTTTTTCTTAGCTACGAAGTATGAGTTTGAAGCACATATCCAAGAGGACTTTAGATACTTTGGCTCATCTTCAGACAATGTTGAGGGAAGTGACTGAATGACAGAGTTAAATGTATGTATCATTGGAGAGCTAAACAGGCTGCTGTAAAGGTGCTTAATGGGTATTTCCTCATACAGAAGCAACTAGACTGAAAAGTCTTGATCCTGCAAAGCAGCTTAGATAGTTTTTATCTTTTTAGACAAGCACCATGCTAAAATCCTCCTGAGCTGACACTTGTGAAGGGTTGAATTCAGCTGTACGGGGAGGGTTGGAGCAGGAGGAATCCCCCTCCTGTGCTCCTGTTCCTCTCTAATTGTCTCCCTCTGGGAGCAGTGAGGGATATATCCCATAATATTTGTGCAATGGTCACACCTGATGGCAATTACGGCCACAAAGCATAGAGAACCTGAAGTGACAGAGCACTGAGCAAGGCGCTCGGTGCCTTCGTGGCTAAAAGCGTGATGGGGGTGATGGCAGCGAAGACCCGGAGACACGGATCGCTGGAAGGTTCGCTGGTTTGAGTGCCCTCGCCACGCGCACAGAGCACTCAGACACCCAGGCAGCAGTGTCACACGCGCACAGCAGTGTCACACGTACACAACAGTGTCACACGTACACAGCAGTGTCACACACACACAGAGCAGTGTCTCACACACAGCAGTGTCACAC
>NW_020799097.1:12737317-12743984 GCF_003259725.1 Athene cunicularia
AGCGGCGGCCCGGGGAGGGCCGGGGCCGCGGGGCGGGATAATGGGCGCAGTGTGTCGGGCCACAAACCGCGCAGTGTTGGGCAGGACGTGGGGAAGTCGTGTCGGGTTCTGCTCATCCATCACCTGTCAGGGCTCTGCCGCGGCAGCCCCGAGATGAAAGCGCCCGGCTTTGTCTATTGTCTCTCTCGCCGGTCAGCCTGGAACCGTTCCCGCGCCGGAGCCTTGATGTTAATCCCAGCGAACCGGGGGGGCTGTCAGGCCAACGCGCCGGCAATTTAGTGAAAAATCATTTTGGGGTAGGCGCTCCGCTGAGTTATCTTCCCTATCATGTTGCTCCGCGTCTTTGCGAGCCGCGCTAATCTTTTCCCCATCAGCGACAGGGCCCCGGGGTCTCGCTCACATGCGCCCGCAGCCTTCCACCCCCCGTGGGATCACTGAACTCACGGGCTGTGAAAAACTGCACATAACTTCCTGCGAGGTTAGGAGGGGGCAACTTCTAAGTCTCTTAACGGCCCCTTTCTGGGCAGGCATAGCTGAGCAATGAATGTAGTGTCCTCACTACATGACCCATGTATTTTCCCCCTTTATTATTTTTCTCTGTACATTTATTACTTTTACTCAACGCTTTTATCATGTTTATTTAAAAAAAAAGAAAAAACCACTCTGCCTCACGGCATTTTTTTTTCCCCTAGGGCATGCAATTTCCCTCCTTACCTGATGTTTAACACTAAAAGCTGGGCAACCTTACCTTGGGAATCTTAATTAAAAAATAGAAATAATCTCTCAACCTTGGAGAATCAAAGCTCGGTGTTATTGAGAAGCTGTAGTTGTATAAATGCTAACCTCTTCCTTGGGAACCAGTTTAAGGCTTTTTCTTGTCTCTTAACGTCTTAGCAGATTGAAGGCATTTGCCATAGCGACATTACAGCTAAATACCAATGTGCTAGTTTTTTGTTATCTGTCAAGCAGGTAATAAACTTGAAAATGATGTGTTAGACATATACTAGTGAAGTAGCTGTAGCTGAACAATGAAGTTCAGTTAGACCTGAGTCTGTCAGAGGCGTCTTTGAATCTTCAGGAACATCTTGTCCCAGTTACAATTTGAACACAGACGACATCTTTTGGAAGCACCAAGAGTGGTGATGAGTGGCGTCCCTCAGGGGTCTGTGTTTGGACTAGTACTGTTTAATATCTTCATGAACAACACAGAGAGATTGAGTGCACCTGTGGCAAATCTGAAAATGACACCAAGATGACATGGACCTGTTGGAACGGGTCCAAAGGGGGCCACGAGGATGATGGGGGCTGGAGTACCTTTCCTATGAGGACAGGCTGAGAGAGTTGGGGTTGTTCAGGGGAAGAGAAGGCTCTGGGGAGACCTTATTGCAGCTTTTCAATACTTAAAGTAGGCTTATAAGAAAAATGGGGACAGACATTTTAGTAGGGCCTGTAGCAATAGGACAAGGCGTAATGGTTTGAAACTAAAGGAGGGTTGATTCAGACTAGATATAAGGAAGACATTTTTTACAATGAGGAAGTTGTAATAATGGAACATGTTTCCCAGAGAGGTGGTAGCTGCCCATCCCTGGAAACATTCAAGGTCAGGTTGGACAGGTCTCTGAGCAACCTGATCTAGTTGAAGATGTCCCTGCTCATTGCAGGGGGGTTGGACCAGATGAACTTCAAAGGTCCCTTCCAAACCAAACTGTTCTGTGATTCTAAGAGCTTGGTGCTGGACATGGTCAGCTCATGTCAGTTGACCTGAGAGCCCAAAGAATGGACTTTGGCATGGTTTAATTTCTAAGTGTAGACACCCTCTACTGAAAAAGACAAAAAAAAAAAAAAAAAAGGGGGGGGGGGGCTGATCTCAGGAGACCTGTGTATTTCTATTCCATATGTAGTTCACGGAGAGAGCTAGACATTCCTGACAAGATGTAAAGGAGGTGAACATGACACTGTGTGCTGTGGGCACGATCAGTATTTCCGCCTAGAAGCAGCCACTAGAGACAGGTCCTCAAAACTGCCTGTCAGGTGTGACCATTGTGCAACCATTGTGCGACCATTGCGGGGCTCCTTTGTGCTCCTGGGATCCATGGCTCCAAGAAACGTGCAAGAGCAGGGGACAGAAAGTGAGTCTGAAAAAAGTCCTTTGATATAACAATGCAAAAAAATGAAGGCTATTTGCAAAAATCATGCCTTCATATAAGGTCTTGAGCTATCTTAAATGGAAAGGCATGAAGTTCTCAGAGGGCTAAGAGTTCTGGAAACAAAATAAAATAATGTTTTTAATAGATATTACTCCTGCATATCATCAGTATGGTATGCTAAGAGGACTGGAATTTAAATGGTACAAAATGAAGCAAATGTATTTTTCACATTGATATTAGCCTCAATATTATTTCTTCGACAGTCAAAACAGAGTGGTTCTGTCTCACTTAGTGAAGTCATTTTGCAGTAACACTAGCAAAGGATTTCTCGGTTAGTGATTCTTTGGATTGATTTTTGCTGTTGTTGTTGTTGTTGTTTTGAAAAGTATTATTTAAAAGCTAAACTGTGCTGTATACTGAATAGGAGAGGACCAGATTGAGACATCTTAGTGAGATGGACCTGCACTGGTCTGCAAACCATCTCTTCATCCTCTTTCAAGACCATGGTGGCCATTCAAAGGAGTTCTGGTGAGAAACAAGGTCTTTTGGGGTGAGGTACAATCTGCTAGGGTGGAGGGAGAGTTTAACACAGCCACTGTATAGTCAAAGTCAAAGTAGTGCTCAGCATATCACTGCAGCTATTCTCCTGACAGTTGAAGGATGTCTTTTTTAAGTCAGAAGATATTTGCTAGTGCTTTTTCCACTGTACTGACATTTGACATGGCATTTCAGAAGTGCATGAGTAACTTGGATGAATCTGTCTGCTGATTTCCCTATATCCCCTGTGACCATAATTTCATTATTTGCCACATCAGCTGAGTGGCAGTAGCTGGCTCTTTGTGTGTGCTTTTAGTTTACTGCAAATGTAGATAAAATGAGTGACACCAGACCCAGTGAAAAAGGTAACATTTTTATGTTATCCTGGGCAGTAGCTATGGGCTACAATTAAGTATGCAGGAGCTGCCGTGGTTCAACTGATACATGGTACTCATTAATATTCCATAACTAGTTCATGTGTCAGACCCCTCAGTTTTCTTTAGCTACTTTAAAAAGTCTTGAGCAGGGATTGTGCCTTGGGAAGGCCCTTCCACCTTGGACAGGTATGATTTTCCCTGCAGTTTAAACCTGTAGCAACTGGGGGATGTTCTGCCCCTGAGACTCTGTTGTGAATCACATCTAAGTAAGAAAAAAAAATTCAAATCCTACCCTGGCCCCTGGCTGGTACAGTAAATCTGTAAAAATCACCCATGCTGAGAGGTATGGATCCACACAGACCTGTGCAGAATGTAAATTACATAATCTGAGAAAACTGCCTGGGCCACATAGCAGAGAAACTGTAGCATGCACAGAATACGTAAGAGGGACATGTGCAAAGGCAGACTCTTTCCCCCACAGGTGATTTGTGAGAGTTAACATTTGGTTTGTGGAAGATTTAACTGCTGCTCTCTCTCCCCTCAGACTAATAAGAGCTAGAGAGGAAGATGCAAACTGCTCTTTGTAGCATAAAAGAACAGCAGAGCTTGGTGGCCCAGGCAAAAATAAGTTTTACGGAGGATATTTTTAAAAGTAGGCATTTAAAAGCAGGCTATTGTACCACTTCTGTCAGCTAAAGTGGCTTTTTATGGATATCAGGTCACGGGACTCCACTGAAGGTATGCCGGGAATGCCAGATAGGTCAGCTGGGTGCTGAGCTGACATGTCCTGAAGGAGTGAGACATGATCCAAGAGCAATGCCAACATTAAAACGTGTTAGGCTGTATCAGGACAGAAAATGATCAATGCCTACTACTTTTAATAGTCCTCAGTTCTGCACAGCAGCAGCAGGGAGCAGTCCATGAGATGTTTTATTAATGACACCACGGGCTGTGAGACAAACTCCATGGATAAAGATTTTTAGTTTTGCTTTATGGCCTTTCCAATAAGGAGTAATCTTTTTTTCAATAAGGTAAGAATTATCGACAACACTTTAAATTATAACAAATGCCTGAAATATACCTTAGCTAATTTAGCTTTAATAGGAAAGTAATTACAAAGCCAATACATACCTATTGATTGCTACAATTACGTTGACTGGACTTCATCATCTACCTACTGTTACGTACACACAGTCTGCGAAATCTTCAGTTCATATTTTAAAGTCTTAGAGGGGGACTTGTATCTTATTAAGGTTAAATGCACTGCTGCATACAGGAATCCATTTTCAGTTGTTTAGAATTTCCCCTGTTTTCTGGACTATTTTGGGCTTTTTTTTTAAACCAAGCACCTGCTCATTGTGGAATTCTGTGCATGTGCATAGAAAATTTTGTCCAAAATTCTTCAGCTGCTTCAGAAAACTAATAGATCAGTTTTAAGAATAGTATATGATTTGGCTGATGTTACAGAGGTGATTTAAGTAATCCAATTACCCACATGCCATGAGGTTTTAAATTTGGCAGAGGGAGGTTGTGCCTTCTACAGCATCTCAGTCCTTGTCTTCCTGCAGCAGCACATGTCACCCCACTCTCTCTGTAAAGTCATTCCTTTTTCTCATTTAGTTATCTGCATTTTTATCAACCCAGTAGTTCTCAGGCAAAGTGGGGGTTTTTTATGCCTAAGCATAAGGTTTGGCCAGAGACCTCCCAAACCCCCCCCCTCCCAGACAGCTGGTTTGACCTCTGATTCTCCATCCAGCCTCAGCTCCTTGCCAGCACTGCTCTTCACATCCTGATCACATTTTCCTTTCAGTCTCCTTGCCTCTTTTGGTTTTGTTGTTTTTTTTCACAGAAGCCCAGTGTCAAGTTCAAACCCTCATTTTATATTTCTAAAGCTTTGCTGTTTCTGAACTTTACTGTGAATTCCTTTTCCCTACATTTTTTTCTTGTTTATCCTGGGATCTTATTCTTCCTTTTCTCAAGCATGTTTAACCCTGTCTGAATGCTTCTAAATTCCTGTAGTACCACACTAAAAATACAGCGTTTTTCCTACAGGGAGTCAAAAAGATTACACAGACTGAGTAAGCTCCTTGCAACTTCACCCACACACCTGCACAAGGGTGAGGCTCTGTTTGCTTCCTCGAGGCTCACTCCTCACGACCTCATTCAAAATCCTGACTCAGATAAAACTCTCCTTAAAATCAATGGCTATATAGACTAATTAAGAATTTCTGGACTGGAACCAAACATCTTTTTGGAAGCCTAATTAGGGATGATTATAAATTGATTGTCTACAGTAAATAAAATAGGCTTTCTAGGTTTTCTTTTCTGCTTTTAGAAAGTTGAGAGTGACTGCAGGAAAACTGTATGGATGTTGTGTTTTGTGCACGTCTGTACATAGGTAGTCACTCTTTGTTGGTGTTCAACACTGTACAAATCTCCTTGTGGAAAAAAAAAAAAAAAAAAAAGTGCTAAAATTCACAACATTTAAAAAAAAAAATGTGCCTGAGCTTATTTCTCAGGAGACAGCATAGAAACACCATTGCTTTACCCAGTTGTAACTTTGAAAGGAGTGGTAGAAAAATTATTATATGAATCCTCCATGACATCGTAAGTCTGGTCATATACTTCATTTTCATTACTTCTTCAGTTCTTTGAATTCTGTAACAGACTGTTGGCTTGAACTTCCCAATGGGATCTGACCAAGCAACAGTCCAAGCATCACCGAAGTAACACTGAAAACCTCATAGGGAATTTCAATGATGGTTGAAACAGCTAATGGATATTGTGGGTTTTGTTAGACTTTGGAAAATAAGATTTAATTGTGAGCTAAAGAATGGAAACATAAACAGCCATATGTAAAAAATTCAATAATAAATGTGTACAGTATGGTATAGTTCCTACAGGCAGAGGAATTCTGTATCTAGTGCTGGGATTATTATTTATGATGGTACTTTATTTGCTGAGGTGTTCCTCAGTAACAACAAATGAAACTAGTTTGTACTTAGGCTGATGTTGTAGAGGCCTGACTGCTGATGCCAGGTAAGCTAGCTTGAGTATTTACACTACAAGCTGAAATATATAGAATGTGTGACAAATTTTCAATGAACAATACTAAATGCTAAAAGTTGTAATTTGTAACTTTATTTTCTTCCTCCATGATCTGTAGAATTTCACTCATATTTAGATTCATGGAGAGCAGTTTTCCAAAAATAAGCACAGAATAGTGGGGTTTTGTGCAAAATATTTTAGATGTGATAATCTTCCTCTGACTCCATTTCTTTCCTTGACCAGGTGGGGGTGTTCTTGGCATAACATTTCTCAAGAATAAGATCTACAAATATATGGCAATGCTCTGCTGACATCTGGGAAGAGTTGGTTTTAGTCTGTATTCCAGCTCTGACAGCAAGCAGATGGGATCACCATTTTGACTGGATCATAGAAATGGTCTTATTCTGAAAGTCATATTACATCAAAATCCACAGCAATGAATCTGGGCCAATGGTTCCAGAGCAATGCATTATGATTGATATAACCATTGGACACAGTGTGGAGTAATTACCCTAATAAAAGTGTTCTGGTCACTGTTTAAATCTCTAGCTGGGGGAA